>NC_053393.1:441661490-441965828 GCF_905171765.1 Bufo bufo | reverse complement strand
TCCTGACCTCAATTCTTATCAAACTGATAAGAATATCGCTTAAAGTACTTTAACACGAGCCGATTATCGTGTAAATTAAAAACTGCACGATTATCAAGCAGTGTAAAACCAATAAATGATAGAGCAACAATCGGTAGATTTCTTGTTGGTTCAATTGTTTGTGTGGGCACAAAAAGTATCGTTGGATGTTAACGATTTCATGTGTATAAACAGGAATCGTTCACTGCATGCACGATTACAGAATATTTATTTGTCCACAACATTATGCAACACAATGCAACAGTCTGGTTTATGAACAGTGGACTATGCAATCGAAATTATGACTTTGTGAACGATAATTGGCGCATCCAAAGGATCATTGTTGAAACGTTCACTACATCAAGAAATGACTTGTTCGTCACTCAATCGTACCGATAATTTCTCATGTAACGGTACCTTTAAAGGGGTTGTCCAAGTTATTTTTTCTGACTTTGTGCACAGAGCATCATTATGAAGGCTGTGCTGGATGGCGTGATAAGCCATGCCCCCTGCACTGCCCGATCTGCTGGCTGTGCTATCTACCCTGTGTCCCCCCCCCCCTTCCTCCACTGGATTCTTCTACCATCAGCAGCACAGACTCAGGGCTGGAGGCTCTGCCTCAGGTACTGAGCAGGTGCAGAGTTTCCTCTTCTCCAGGCACTGAAGAGATAAATACTGTGCACAGGATCTTCCCTCCATCCTCACCCTGCAGACACAGAGCTGACAAAGACTGGAGGAGTTCTCTCCCCTGTACTCTTCTGCTGGCTGTGAAGAAGTGTCTGTAGAGCACTGCGCAAGAACAGGTAGGAGGGAAGATCCTGTGTGTATCAGCAATGTTCTTGTACTGTACAGCCGTGGCTTTTAGTCACACACGAACAACACCAGTATCCCAGCAGTCAGACTGCAGGTAGAACAGCAATTTTATTCACCCCCTTTGCAGAGCAGGGGAAGGGGAAAGGCATTCTGAGGAAAACCTAAGAGATTGTTGTTACATGCCCCCACAGTTCTGCAACTGCATGTCAACAAAGGGCCAGAACAGAACTAGGGAAATGAGTAAATATAATTATTTTTTTTGCCTAAAACTTGCATAGCCTGTATATATTGCTGACCATCAGATTTACAGTGCTTTATATACAGTGCTTTATATACTGTGCTTTATAGTGCTTTTTTTTTATACAACTCAAAAACTCCTTTTAATAAATGTTTATGAGGCCAAGGAGATCAGAGATAAGAGCTACACATAAGCCGAAAGGATTCAAAGAAAACTGAAAATCACAACTTGCAAATAGACTGATTTTTAACCCCTGTATCTCAGAAGCAGCTGATCATTTTTAATGAAAAATCAATTTTTAGCTCTAAATGAGTAAAATGTAAAAATGAAAAATGCCCCCGAAGGTATACATAGCTTTTAAAGAGGATATTTGGGAATGAGATATTATTGGTATATCCTCAGGAGGGGCACTAACTCCCAGCACTCCCACTGATCTGCTTTCAGAAGGGGGTGAAGCACTTGGGCAAGTGGTACAACCTCATTCTCAGCCTGTGATGTCACGTTCTTCGGTCACATGGACTTTCTCCAGCTCAGTCCTATTCAAATCAAAGGGATTGAATTGCAATACCAAACACAGCCGCCATCTATTGTATGAAACTGTGCTTGGTATAATCTGAAGAGGCAGCACAGCTTCCGAGAGCTGTGGCCCCATTAAACAGCTAATCGGGGGCAGTGCCAGGGTTTGGACACCCACCCATCAGATATTGATGATCTTTCCTGAGAATAGCTCATCAATATTAACTTCCTGGGAAACCGCTTTAAATATGTCCTACCATTTTGTGTCTGGAGATCCTTTGGAGACCTATGTCCCAGCATGATTAAACACTATAAACAAACCTTAAGTCACCCACTTAGTGCACAAGTAAATTGCCACGTACAATACTACATATGAAAATAGGTAAATATAGCAGCTTTCCTCCCTTCATTGATCTTTCTTGGCTAGTGACAAACACTAAAATGGATCGCTTAGCTGCCAGATGTGCTAGAAACTTCCTGCTTCTTGAGTAGAGTAACAGATTCTCTTTAATATGTTAATCACACATAGAATCTTTTATTTCCCAGGAAACCTTGCCTGAAAGTCTCAGTGACTGGACTTGTTGTTTCGTTGCAGTATGAAGCATTTTAATGGTAATTCCTGTAGATTTCACCTTTGCAGCGCAAGTCTAATAATGTGATAGGGATTCACTGCATCCCATTGTGTATGATGTGCTAAACCCTCCACCCCTCCTCATGGAAGGCAACTAAAAACTGTAGTCTTAAAATGTAAATTTACTAATATTAATAAATGGGAGAGAAATTGATGCAGATCGTAACCCCCAAACAGACAGACACTGAATAAAACTAACATACATAGTAATTACATAAAAAGGCCTGTTGAGCCACATTTCAGAAAGGAGTATAAATCCCCTCATTATATTCTAAGCCGCTGCTGTCTAGTCGGTGCAGCCAATTTATGTCTACACGTTTGTATTAGTAGAACATTTTTTACACTTTCTTCGCTGGCTCGTGAGGTCTGCAGAGAGGAAAAACAGATGGGACTTCATTGATTTTATGAGAGGTTCGATTTGGAGTCAGTCATTTCTGTTGATTGAAATCTGTCTTTTGTATTAGAGGTTGTTTTTTTTTTAATACTTGTGTATCATCAGTGAAAAGCATGTAGATTCATCCTTCTACTGTCAAGATCGTTTAGGGACGGAACTTTCTTGAACGGAACAGTATATTTTATGATTGTTATTATTGTAGATAGTATACTATTAGTATGATTAGTGTTATTCATCATTGCAGTATCAACAATAATAGTATCCTTGGATATGCCATATTCACATTGTAAAGATCTACTTCTACTTAGATCTTTACAATGTGAGGGTAGCTAGCTCTGAGCGGAGTCTCCTTCATGGAGTTTCTATGCCATCTGTAAAGCTACAGCACAATCCAAAGGGGTTTATATACTGTAGGTGGGAGCAAAGCAGAAAAGATAGGATCATTGTTTTCCTGATAAATTGAGGTCCTAGTAGTAAGGGTATGTTCACGCGATAGATTTTAAAAATCTGCCTACAAAATTCAGAGCAGAATCCACACATGGTTTTTTCCAGCCAGTTTTTTTTCTTGTTTTTTTAAATGTTTTTTTTTTATGCTTTTTTTCTTTACCCAATTTTCTTTACTTCAATACAAAACTGCATTTTCAGCTCATGGCGTGGATCTATGTGAAAAACTGCACAAAAAAACGCATGGACACATACGAAACAGTTTTTTTGATGCTTCTCATTGATTTCAATGGGAGATTTAGTGCAGATAGAGCATGTTGCCTCTTTTCTCCACATGGAAAAAAGAACAAGTGCTGCTTCTTATTGAAATGAATGGGAGGCTATTTTGAAGTGGAAATGCTGCAAAATTAGCGGCAAAACTAAATGAAGGGGGTAATTTGCGAACAGATATACGCCACTTTTGTGGCGTATATCTGACGCATATTCTGTCGCATGCCATGTTGCAGCAGAATTTGCGACTTCTTCCCCGCTTGCACAAGGTCTAAAAAAGGGGGCTTGGCGTGGGCAGGGAAGGGGGTGGTCCGTCTCATTCATCATTTTCTACGCCTGTTTTAGGTGTAGATAATGCTCTGCGCTGGGGACTCCAAGATGGCGCTCGGTCCGGATGTCTAGAAGCTCAAGTTCTCGCGAATCTCACGAGAACTTGAGCTCCTTCTCCCTGGCTAAGAGCGGGGCGCTGCGATTGGATGCGCTCGCTGCCACGGAGAGCATAACCGCGCCCACCAGAACTTAAGGAACAACGCCTACTATAACTTCGTTGCCTCATTTGCAAATGAGGCGACGAAACTGATGTAGAGCGTAGCGGCGGAACGGGGGGGCCATTTGAAAAAATATATAAAAGTGTCCGGACATCAGTGAGAGCAGTACCATAAGGTCATATAAGAATTTAACACACTATTTTCAGATGAAAGGTCCTCTTTAAGTTATGTAGAGGCCGGCACCTCTACATAACTTTGGTGAACTACCCCCCACCGCAGGGCCTTATTAAGACCGGCGTCTAAAAATAATAATAATAAAAAATCTGCCTCTAAGTGTGAACTGGACCTAAGACTCCAAAATAGTACACATTTATGACATACCCTGCTGATATGTCATAAATGTCTGTAGTTGGAATAGGCCTTAAAGCGCCTCTTCATTGTGAGTGCCCTGAATATCAGCACCCCCATCTCTACTTGTTGGACCCTTGTCAGCAGGTCTCGGGGAGAAAAGGGGGCATTGGGGTTATATAGGTATTCCAGGAAGAAAGGGTTAAAATATAAATAAACATTACCAACCTAACTAATCATCCAGTGCTGCTGTTCCCACCCTACTCCAGTCCCTACTGCTCTCCATTTCCTGCGCGTCTAGCCACATCCAGGAAGTAGAGAGCAGCGTGGGAACGGTAAGGTGAATATTGGTAATTCTTATTTTTAACCCTTTCTGTCCTTTTAAGTATATATATATATACAGTACAGACCAAAAGTTTGGACACACCTTCTCATTCAAAGAGTTTTCTTTATTTTCATGACTATGAAGGCATCAAAACTATGAATTAACACATGTGGAATTATATACATAACAAACAAGTGTGAAACAACTGAAAATATGTCATATTCTAGGTTCTTCAAAGTAGCCACCTTTTGCTTTGATTACTGCTTTGCACACTCTTGGCATTCTCTTGATGAGCTTCAAGAGGTAGTCCCCTGAAATGGTTTTCACTTCACAGGTGTGCCCTGTCAGGTTTAATAAGTGGGATTTCTTGCCTTATAAATGGGGTTGGGACCATCAGTTGCGTTGAGGAGAAGTCAGGTGGATACACAGCTGATAGTCCTACTGAATAGACTGTTAGAATTTAATTATGGCAAGAAAAAAGCAGCTAAGTAAAGAAAAACTAGTAGCCATCATTACTTTACGAAATGAAGGTCAGTCAGTCAGCCCAAAAATTGGGAAAACGTTGAAAGTAAGGACTATTTGACCATGAAGGAGAGTGATGGGGTGCGGCGCCAGATGACCTGGCCTCCACAGTCACCGGACCTGAACCCAATCGAGATGGTTTGGGGTGAGCTGGACTGCAGAATGAAGGCAAAAGGGCCAACAAGTGCTAAGCATCTCTGGGTACTCCTTCAAGACTGTTGGAAGACCATTTCAGGGGACTACCTCTTGAAGCTCCTTAAGAGAATGCCAAGAGTGTGCAAAGCAGTAATCAAAGCAAAAGGTGGCTACTTTGAAGAACCTAGAATATGACATATTTTCAGTTGTTTCACACTTGTTTGTTATGTATATAATTCCACATGTGTTAAAAATAAAGAAAACTCTTTGAATGAGAAGGTGTGTCCAAACTTTTGGTCTGTACTGTATATATATGCATATATATATATATGATTGCCATAAAAAGGCCTTTAAATTCTGTTTTGGGTATTGTAATTCTTTTTAATAAATATATTTAAGTTAATGTAGTTCACTTATATTTTAGTAACTGCTCAGTAGACTAGCTCAATCATTCATGTGTGAAACGCTATTGTAGATAAACATGCATCTCATACGTTCTGAAGATCATGACATTTATTTGAAACGTGATATAGTTTTAATTTTTAACAATTTGTTGCTTTTGCCTTGTTTTACATCTTTATTTAGTCATCGAGTATATGCCTTGTAATTAAGTGAGCTTTTTACAGGTTTCGAAGAGGCAAAGCTTACATTTTGTTATTGCATCAAACCATCAAATGCCATTTTCATGTGAGCATTAACAGCAGATACGGGGCATGGTGCAGGTCAGCAGCAAGATTATGCTTTTTAAATACCATGGAGATGTGAACGCTCTTCCTAAATTTTCTGAATAATGCACAATTGTGCAGCCATATTAGCGCGGGTAGTTCTTGAATTGTTACAATTCTTCAAGTATGTTATTTTTTACGCTTGACTAATAAAACATCTGTATAACCACTGAATTAGTGACTGGCCTTTTAAATCATAGGCTCAGCTTTAACTTAACATCAGGTTACAGTTAATCTTTATACAAAAATTGCAAAAAATAGTCTATTCAAGGCCAATTTTTCTACGCTGCCAGCTGTCTGCTGTCCATTCTATTGAGATTTCTAAAGAAACACTCAGAAGAGTATTGCGCCAACTTTATTTTAGCTGTTGGAGGGACCCAGCTCCTATATCTCCACTGATACTGTCTCATGGTGCACAAATAGTTTGGTAATGTAGTCTTCATACCAAGAGTAGCCTCTTGTCGAATTGCACATACACTTTGGCAGTATCAGGCAGGCCAGATACATTTTTTAAAAATTAGGATGGCTCTCTGTCCTTCACCCTTTTCCTAGTCTCTTGATAACACAGAAGTGCTCTGGAGGAGGAGGTTTGCCATACTGGCTCTAGTCATCAATATATACTGCCTGTTCAACCCCTTTAAGAGTTTTGGCAGGCAGGGTATAAGACAGGAGTGTGGATGAAGTGGCTTGCGGATGGTGCAGGAGTCAGTGACCAGGCCAGTTGATATAAATAAATAAGTCTCTCTTTACTATAGTGCAGAATAGGAGTAGTAGTATATCCAAAAGTATCAAGGCACAAGTAAATCACAGTGCAATTCTTCCCCAATAGCAGTGTATGGATAGCAGCAGTGATGGGGGTTGTAGTACTCTTTCTCTCTCTCCAATTAGATTCCACCTTTCATTTTGGACAGTTCCTTTGTAAAATGAAAGGAGGAATCTGACCTGTTGCTATGGGCAACTAAGCCAGTTCTAATTTACACCAGTTTGCTAAACGATCCCCATCGTCCATAATCATATCTTCTGAAGCTGCTACTAAAGACTATGGGAAGCATTTATTATGGTATTTATGCCACTATTGTGGTGTAAAAATGTTGAACATTTTTGTGCATGCAATATTTTCCCCCCTTTTCACCACTTTTCGGAAGTGGCTAGAAAAGGGGGCGTGGTGATGGCGAGACCAGCAGATCCACCACATTTATCTGCATTTATGCCAGTTTTTTGGTGTGAATTAAGACAGAAATTGACGGCAGCTATAACCTGTCAAACAGCCAGTGGGAGGATGCACCAAATCTATGAGAAGCCTGCACCTCTGAATAGATTTGGTGCATCCTCCGGCCGTGCAGGGGAAGTCAAGATCGGCATTGAAAATGCTGGTCTTGATAAATGTCCCCCTATGTGTTTCATCCGAAATGCATGTCTTCCTGAAGATATGCACTTTTTGTTTTATATGAATGTGAAATAAATGGATGATTTTATTGAAGATGTTCTGGAGAACTAATTTATTTCTACATTATCAAGAAGTATGATTTAGATTTGTAAAAGTGCTCTTAATAAATATTTTATTATATCTTTTCATGGGACAACACTGAAGATCTGACACTTTGATACAATGTAAAGTAGTCAGTGTACAGCGTGTATAACAGTGTACATTTGGTGTGCCCTCAAAGTAACTCAGCACACAGCCATTAATGTCTAAACCACTGGCAGCAAAAGTGAGTACACCCCTAAGTGAAAATGGCTAAATTGTGCCCAATTAACCATTTTCCCTCCTCTGTGTCATGTGACTCGTTAGTGTTACAAGGTCTCAGGTGTGAATGCAGAGCAGCTGTGTTAAATTTGGTGTTATCGCTCTCGCACTCTCTCATACTGGTCACTGGAAGTTCAACATGGCACCTCATGACAAAGAACTCTCTGAGGACCTGAAAAAAAGAATTATTGCTCTACATAAAGATGGTCTAGGCTATAAGAACATTGCCAACACCCTGAAACTGAGCTGCAGCACGGGGGCCAAAACCATACAGCGGTTTAACAAGACAGGTTCCACTCAGAACAGGCCTCGCCATGGCCAACTAAAGAAGGCAACCAAGTAAATAGTACAAAGACAAGTGTGTCTTGCCTACAGTCATTCATGGTGGTGGGAATGTCATGGCTCGGGACTGCCGGCTGTGCGAGCTATAATTCATTGAGGGAACCATGAATGCCAACATGTACTGTGACATACTGAAGCAGAGCATGATCCACTCCCTTTAGAAACTGGGGTGCAGGGCAGTATTCCAACATGATAATGACGCCAAACACACGTCCACTGCATTGCTAAAGAAACTGAGGGTAAAAGTGCTAGACTGGCAAATCATGTCTCCAGACCTAAACCCTACTGAGCATCTGTGGGGCCTCCTCAAATGGAAGGTGGAGGAGTGCAAGGTCTCCAACATCCACAAGCTCCATGATGTCGGCATGGAGGAGTGGAAGAGGATTCCAGTGGCAACCTGTGAAGCTCTAGTGAACTCCATGCTCAAGAGAGTTAAGGCAGTGCTGGAAAATAATGGTGGCCACACAAAATATTAACACTTTGGGCACAATTTGGCCATTTTCTCTAAAAGGTGTACTAACTTTTGTTGCCAGCGGTTTAGACATTAATGGCTGTGTGTTGAGGTATTTTGAGGGCACACCAATCTGTACACTGATTACTTTACATACATAGTGTCATATCTTCAGTGTTGTCCCATGAAAAGATGAAATAAAATATTTACAAAAATCTGAAGGGTGTACTCACTTTTGTGAGATACTGTATATCCCTATGTAATATTATAAAATGGAATGTTATTAGGACTTTCACCGAGTTCTTTACGTTGTTCCCACTTACAAGCTATACACAGTAATACCATATGTACATAGGACACTGAGCATAGGTTTGAGTATCTTATTTAGATATACATTATATGTGCACCCTACAAGAACATAATCCACTTAATTTTTTGGCATTTGAAAAGTAGAACCTCAAAACCTTTCCACATCCTGTTCACGGAAACATAAGATACATTAAATGTCTATCAATGGTCGTCTGCGGCTACCTAAAGAGAGATCATTAGAGCTCATTTTATCAATATGAATAGTTAATGAATTCACACTGTGGCCTTTTATTGTTTGGGTTGCTAAATACACCAGTTTAGTCTGGTCTTGGAATTTGTAACTGGTTTATTTTAACCATTTCGAAACATTGGTACATTGTTACATCTTTATGCCACAACCATAATTTTTTATACATCGGTACAATGATTTAATGGTAGACATTTATGTGATAATGAAATGCTTTGAGTAGTTCAATAGAAATACAGTATCACATAAGCTTCATAGGCAGATTTCCCTACAACAATCTCCCCCCCCATTTCACCAATTCTATTATATTTTTTTATATATGGTTCATGCACATGTTGCTAAATTACTTAATGGTGTCCAAGATTTTTATATTGATGGTCTACCCTCAGGATAGGCAATCAATATCTGATTGGTGGTGTTCTGAAACCTTGCACTCCCACCAATCCAATTCTGAAGTAGCTTGAAGTCAACAATAAGGTCCCTTTCACACGGGTGAGATTTCCGTGCGGATGCGATGCGTGGGGTGAACACATTGCACCCACACTGAATCCGGACCCATTCATTTCTATGGGGCTGTGCACATAAGCTGTGATTTTCACACATCACTTGTGCGTTGTGTGAAAATCGCAGCATGCTCCTCTTTGTGCGTTTTTCACGTAACGCAGGCCCCATAGAAATGAATGGGGTTGCGTGAAAATCGCAAGCATCCGCAAGCAAATGCGGATGCGGTGCGATTTTCACGCACGGTTGCTAGGTGATGATCGGGATGGGGACCCGATCATTATTATTTTCCCTTATAACATGGTTATAAGGGAAAATAATAGCATTCTGAATACAGAATGCATAGTACAATAGGGCTAGAGGGGTTAAAAAAATAATAATAATAATTTAACTCACCTTAATCCACTTGTTCGCGCAGCCGGCATCTCTTCTGTCTTGTTGTGTGAGGAATAGGACCTTTGATGACGTCACTACGTTCATCACATGGTCCGTCACATGATCCATCACCATGGTTAAAGATCATGTGACGGACCATGTGATGAACGTAGTGACGTCATCAAAGGTCCTATTCCTCACACAACAAGACAGAAGAGATGCTGGCTGTGCGAACAAGTGGATTAAGGTGATTTTAATTATTATTTATTTATTTTTTAACCCCTCCAGCCCTATTGTACTATGCATTCTGTATTCAGAATGCTATTATTTTCCTTTATAACCATGTTATAAGGGAAAATAATACAATCTACACAACCTTGAACCCAAACCTGAACTTCTGTGAAGAAGTTCGGGTCTGGGTACCACAGTCAGTTTTTTATCACGCGTGTGCAAAACGCATTGCACCCGCGCGATAAAAACTGAACAACGGAACGCAATTGCGTACCTACTCGCGCGGGTTTACCGGGACGCATCCAGACCTAATCTGGACACGCTCATCTGCAAGGGGCCTAAATCTACACAGCTCTGTCCATTGGGTAGACAATAGAGCCGGTTACAACAGCCATTTGCTTCATTTAAAGTACATATAGTGATATGATAAATATAAAAAAAACACCAAAAATTCTAAAAATATATATTTGTAGCTTAAAATTTTGATTTAAACAAAAAATAATTATCTGATTCTGTTATTTTAACGTTCCTCCTACTTGCTCCGTAGAAATTACTTGTAATCGTGTTTAGACTGTATGTGATGTGTTATGTGTGTTGTTACAGTACATTGTACACCCCAACAAGTTTGCACGGTTGGCAGATTAGTGAGATGTCAGTTCAGGGAGAGCACTGCTGCAGCCAGACACTTCCTCTGCCAGTCAGGGGAATGTCAGCTCCAGTACGCAGGGGACCAGGAGAGCAAGGCAGGCCAGACAGGTGCTGGTAGTGGGAGACTCAATTATTAGGGGTACAGATAGGGCAATCTATCACAAAGACTGGGATCGTCGAATGGTGTGTTGTCTTCCTGGCGCTCGAATTCGACACATCGCGGATCGGGTTGACAGATTACTGGGAGGGAATGGAAAAGATCCAGCAGTCATGGTCCATATCGGAACCAATGACAAAAGTTAGAGGTAGGTGGAGCGTCCTTAAAATGATTTCCGAAATACTACCGGTACTACGAGCCACACAAGAAAGGCAGCAGGAGATTAGAGAGGTTAAGAAGCGGCTCAAGAACTTGTGTAGGAAGGAGGGGTTAGCGTTCCTAGAGAACTCGGCTGAGTTCTCTGTTGGCTACAGGCTCTATCGTAGGGATCGGCTGCACCTCAATGGGGAATGGGGAGAAGATGGCTAGAGGAGTGTTTAAACTAGGGACTGGGGAGGATAATTACGTTATAGGATGGGAAGATAGAGTGCAGATAGAGACCGGGGGCAAGGTAATGGGACTGGGGGAGAAATGGAAGGAGGGACTAGATCAGTTCAGAAGGAAAGGTGTAGGGTAAAAAATATACATAAACCTCTTAATTGCATGTATACTAATGCCAGAAGCCTGACTAATAAAACTGGTGAACTGGAATTAGTGATGTGTGAGGAGGACTATGACATAGTGGGAATAACTGAGACATGGCTGGATGATAGCTATGACTGGGCGTTTAATGTACAGGGTTACAATCTGTTTAGAAATGATTGCTAAAACCGGAGAGGGGGAGGCGTCTGCTTTTATGTAAAGTCATGTCTAAAGCTTACACTCTGGGAAGATTTAAGTGAGGGACATGAACATGTGGAGTCACTGTGGGTAGAAATACATGGAGGCAAAAACAATAATAAATTACTAATAGGAGTTTATTATAAACCACCTAATATACCAGATTCCACAGAAAATCTGCTACTAAACGAGATAGACAAAGCGGCAAATCATAATGATGTGGTTATTATGGGGGACTTAAACTACCCAGATATAGACTGGGAAACTGAAAATTGTATATCTCATAAAGGAAACAGGTTCTTGGCGATAACCAAAGACAACTGGTTCAGGACCCGACTAGAGGGACGGCCATACTGGACTTAGTATTAACCAATAGACCTGACAGAACAACAGATGTGCAGGTCGGGAGACACCTGGGAAATAGTGACCATAAAGTAATAACCTTCCAATTATCATTTAAAAGAGTGTTTCTTCAGGGAGGAACAAAAATACCAAACTTCAAAAAAGCTAAATTTAGCCAACTAAGAGAGGCCATAGGCCTAAGTAACTGGGACAAAGTCCTCAAAAATAATAATACAGCCACAAAATGGGATATTTTTAAAAGCATCCTAAAATCTAATTGTGAGAGGTATATACCTTATGGGAATAAAAGGCTAAGTAACAAGAAAAAAACAATGTGGATAAATAGAACTGTAAAGAAAGCAATAAATGACAAAAAGAAAGCATTTAAATCATTAAAAAAGGAGGGTAGCGAGGAAGCACTGAAAAACTATAAGGAAAAAAATTTAATATGTAAAAAACTAATAAAAGCAGCCAAACTAGAGACCGAGAGATTAATTGCCAAAGAGAGCAAAA
This sequence comes from Bufo bufo, assembly GCF_905171765.1. Taxonomy (NCBI): domain Eukaryota; kingdom Metazoa; phylum Chordata; class Amphibia; order Anura; family Bufonidae; genus Bufo; species Bufo bufo. Next base: position 441,953,378 of record NC_053393.1, on the reverse strand, counting down.
CTAACCCTAAAATGTTTTTCAATTATATAAATGGTAAAATGTATAAATCTGAAGGTGTCAGCCCTCTACAGAGTAATAAGGGGGGAGTTGCAGAGAGCGATGAAGAGAAAGCAAAGCTATTAAATATTTTTTTCTCCACTGTATTCACTAAAGAAAATAAACTGTCAGATGAAATGCAGAATGTAAAAGTCAATTCCCCATTAAAAGTGCCCTGTCTGACCCAGGAAAAAGTACAGCGGTGTGTTAAAAAGATTAAAATAGGCAAATCGCCAGGACCAGATGGCATACATCCCTGTATCCTAAGAGAATTAAGTAATGTCATAGTTAGACCCTTATTTCTGATATTTAAGGACTCTATACTGACAGGAAGTGTTCCACATGATTGGCGCATAGCAAATGTAGTGCCAGTATTCAAAAAGGGTCCAAAAACAGAGCCCGGAAACTATAGGCCGGTAAGTTTAATATCTGTTGTGGGTAAACTGATGGTTTTCTAAGAGATGATATCTTGGAGTACCTCAAGGAAAATAAGCAAATAACGCCATATCCACATGGCTTTATGAGGAATCGGTCATATCAAACTAATTGAATCAGTTTCTATGAGGAGTTAAGTTCTAGACTTGACAGCAGCGAATCAATGGATGTCGTATATCTGGACTTCTCCAAAGCATTTGACACTGTACCACATAAAAGGTTAGTATATAAAATGAGAATGCTTGGACTGGGAGAAAGTGTCTGTATGTAGGTAAGTAACTGGCTTAGTGATAGAAAACAGAGGGTGGTTATTAACGGTACACACTCAGATTGGGTCACTGTCACTAGTGGAATACCTCAGGGTCAGTATTGGGCCCTATTCTCTTCAATATATTTATTAATGATCTTGTAAAAGGCTTGCACAGTAAAATACCAATCTTTGCAGATGACACTAAACTGTGTAAAGTTATTGACATGGAAGAGGACAGTATACTGCTACAGATGGATCTGGATAGATTGGAGGCTTGGGCAGATAAGTGGCAGATGAGGTTTAACACTGACAAATGTAAGGTTATGCACATGGTAAGGAATAATGCATGTGACCCGTACATACTAAATGGTAAAACACTGGGTAACACCCACATGGAAAAGGACCTAGTAGTTCTAGTGAACAGTAAACTAAGCTGTAGAAACCAGTATCAGGCAGCTGCTGCCAAGGCCAATAAGATAATGGGTTGCATCAAAAGGGGCATAGATGCCCGTGATGAGAACATAGTCCTACCACTTTACAAATCACTAGTCAGACCACACATGGAGTACTGTGTACAGTTCTGGGCTTTTTTACCTCCTTTGGATCAACTTGCAGGTTAACATGCTGAACTGGATGGACAAATGTCTTTTCTTGGCCTTATATACTATGTTACTATTGTACCTTTACAGTCCAGCTCTTTTAATTGACTGTTGATAAGTTTGTATATCTCCTTTACTGACATTGTACATTCGCTAGGAGTACAGATACCAGGACACCTCCATGTTTCCAGAAATAAGCGAGCATTGGTCTTCGGAAAGCAATGCAGATAAAAAAGCTGCAGTATCTCTGCACCAGACACTGGTGGACACAAATGTATCTGCTTAATGAGTAGGGAGGACGAGTTGCTTTGAATTGTTTTATGTTTCTCTCAGTTAGTATATCACTCAGCAGTGTGAGAAGTTGTGTGTTCTGTAGGTGCACTTCTGGGATTGCAGGTGTTTTCCAAGCTCACAGCATAATACCTCCTGGCAATGAAATAACATTGAGAGATTAGCTGGAAACTGCTCTTATAGGGAAGCCTTTATTTTGAATTCCATGCTGAGTACAATCAGCTCATGGCAGGTCCCCAAACTGAATATTCAGCAAGAAAAAATAATGTGGTGTTCTTCTGGTGTCATGTATTCCTGCAGCATGATGTGGTCTTGTAGAATGTTTGCAGATATCATGAGACCTTGTTTCCTGGGACATTTGTAAAACAGATGAGAATTTATAAGTAGACAATAGAGATCAGTGAAACAGTTCTAAATGAATCAGAATCATCCTGAATTTCGCAATAATTCCTCTTCCAAGCGAATCCAAAGTTTTGGCGATTCATGGGGACGAGGGAAACGAGGCAGGAAGGATGAAGATGAAAGATCTATGACCCATGACGGGGCACCTGGCAGTTTTGCCCACAATGCTTTGCAGTCAGCCTGACAACAGGAGGAAAGATGTTGGTTGATCTATCAGGCTCTACGCTAGCTCTGAAGAACAGACGCCATTGTGAGCTCGGCCACTGATGTCTGTCCTATCTACAATAGACACAAAAGAAGACCCATTTTTGGCCTTGCAGGGACAGTGTATGGTTTGTGAAGAGGATAGATTTAGTTAGGTAGATTGAATTACTAAGTAGAAAGTGAGGTTTTATCATTAGGGAGAGCATAGGGGCAGTTAGTATACTGTGCGTCTTACAGTCAGGTCAACTGCATATGTTCATAACTTTATGTGTTGCGCTGCACAAGATAAGGCACACACTTTTAAAGTGATAGTACGCATGTATTCTTTCTTAAAAAATCTGTTGCAGTTTATCTACCATATATAAGTGCACAATATATAGTATAGTATTGTACAGTTTGTCACAGCCACGGGAAGTCCTATTGAGCCTCTATTTTTGTTAATTTTTTTTTTAACCATCTGTGTATAAACAGTGACAGCCATCTGCCCTTGTTAAATCATAATTTTTGGACCACTTGTTTGGCACCATCATGTTTAATCATGTTTACCCATAACTATTTATGTCAATATCACAATGACATTATTTACTATTGCTGTCTTTACATTAAAGAACTTGAAAGAGGAAAGAGAGAGAGAAAGTTATTTAAAAGACAAGACAAGAGAAAAATTGTCCCAGAAGAACCCAGTGTCATACACCAATTTTCAGGCCAATTGGAGCACTTTTGATTTGTTTACCATCGATTTGAATTGAATTTTTTGACTGATTTTTTAGAATTGGACCCAAAACTAATTTTGAGAAATTCACTTACCTCTAGTAGAAAGTCATACATGTGCAATGTTTACTTGGTAACTGGATGTTGATTAGCATTTAGTAGGAATATTCATTATGACAACTAGTTCAACATCCAAAAAAGCTCACAATTCCTAGACTGTAGATTCAAGAATGCAGCGCCGAAAGCGCATTAAGCCCATACAAGTATAACAGTGGCCTAGCTATAGGGAATGCAGTGGTGGCAGTGACCATTCAGTCCCTAATCTTGGTGGGCCTATAGTCTCCTAGTGAAGGATAAGAGAACAGCAGCTCTCTATATGAGTGGTGTGAATGCACTATAGCTATTCCTGGCCTGACTGTGGGTCTTATAAACTGAAATGACAGCCTCATAGGGATCTACAGTCGTGGCCAAAAGTTTTGAGAATGATACAAATATTAGTTTTCACAAAGTTTGCTGCTAAACTGCTTTTAGATCTTTGTTTCAGTTGTTTCTGTGATGTAATGAAATATAATTACACTCACTTCATACGTTTCAAAGGCTTTTATCGACAATTACATGACATTTATGCAAAGAGTCAGTATTTGCAGTGTTGGCCCTTCTTTTTAAGGACCTCTGCAATTCGACTGGGCATGCTCTCAATCAACTTCTGGGCAACCCATTCTTTCATAATCACTTCTTGGAGTTTGTCAGAATTAGTGGGTTTTTGTTTGTCCACCCGCCTCTTGAGGATTGACCACAAGTTCTCAATGGGATTAAGATCTGGGGAGTTTCCAGGCCATGGACCCAAAATGTCAACGTTTTGGTCCCCGAGCCACTTAGTTATCACTTTTGCCTTATGGCACGGTGCTCCATCGTACTGAAAAATGCATTGTTCTTCACCAAACTGTTGTTGGATTGCTGGAAGAAGTTGCTGTTGGAGGGTGTTTTGGTACCATTCTTTACTCATGGCTGTGTTTTTGGGCAAAATTGTGAATGAGCCGACTCCCTTGGATGAGAAGCAACCCCACACATGAATGGTCTCAGGATGCTTTACTGTTGGCATGACACAGGACTGATGGTAGCGCTCACCTTTTCTTCTCCGGACAAGCCTTTTTCCAGATGCCCCAAACAATCGGAAAGAGGCTTCATCGGAGAATATGACTTTGCCCCAGTCCTCAGCAGTCCATTCACCAAACTTTCTGCAGAAGATCAATCTGTTCCTGATGTTTTTTTTGGAGAGAAGTGGCTTCTTTGCTGCCCTTCTTGACACCAGGCCATCTTCCAAAAGTCTTCGCCTCACTGTGCGTGCAGATGCGCTCATACCTGCCTGCTGCCATTCCTGAGCAAGCTCTGCACTGGTGGCACTCCGATCCCGCAGCTGAATCCTCTTTAGGAGACGATCCTGGCGCTTGCTGGACTTTCTTGGAAGCCCTGAAGCCTTCTTAACAAGAATTGAACCTCTTTCCTTGAAGTTCTTGATGATCCTATAATTTGTTGATTGAGGTGCAATCTTAGTAGCCACAATATCCTTGCCTGTGAAGCCATTTTTATGCAACGCAATGATGGCTGCACGCGTTTCTTTGCAGGTCACCATGGTTAACAATGGAAGAACAATGATTTCAAGCATCACCCTCCTTTTAACATGTCAAGTCTGCCATTTTAACCCAATCAGCCTGACATAATGATCTCCAGCCTTGTGCTCGTCAACATTCTCACCTGAGTTAACAAGACGATTACTGAAATGATCTCAGCAGGTCCTTTAATGACAGCAATGAAATGCAGTGGAAAGTTTTTTTTGGGATTAAGTTAATTTTCATGGCAAAGAAGGACTATGCAATTCATCTGATCACTCTTCATAACATTCTGGAGTATATGCAAATTGCTATTATAAAAACTTAAGCAGCAACTTTTCCAATTTCCAATATTTATGTAATTCTCAAAACTTTTGGCCACGACTGTACAGTATGATGCGGTCACTGTGGATCATTAGACAAATGCGCTCATATTAAGATCATGTGGAGTATATGCACACAATGCGTATTACATGCAATGTAATACCATATCAGCTGTTCATACGAGATTTTCAAAATCTTTTGCACACGGTGAGGAAATTGACCTTTGGTGTGGATTTTGAAATCCACAGCATGTCAATTGTTTGTGTGGATTTTCAGTGTAGATTTCATTCTTTGCAATGTAAAGGGAGAGATCTGAGGTAAATCTGCATCAAAATGAAAAAAAAATCCACAAGTACACTGCCATCTGCATATACCTATGAAACTGGCACAAAACAAAGCAGTAAGACTAAATTGTGTATTTATATACAGTGCCTTGCAAAAGTATTCACCCCCCTTGACTTTTTTCGTGTTTTGGTGCCTCACAACCTGTAATTAACATGAATTGTTTGAGGATTTGCATAATTTAATTTACATAACATGCCCACAACTTTGAAGAAGTTTGTGCTTGCGAACAGCAATCTTTAAGTCTGACCACAGATTTTCTATTGGATTGAGATCTGGGCTATGACTAGGCCATTCCAACACATTTACATGTTTCCCCTTAAACCACTCAAGTGTTGCTTTAGCAGTGGGTTTGGGGTCATTGTCCTGCTGGAAGGTGAGCCTCCGTCCTAGCCTCAAATCATGCACAGAGTGGTATAGGTTTTGCTCAAGAATATCCCTGTATTTAGCACCATCCATCTTTCCCTCAACTCTGACCAGTTTCCCAGTCCCGGCTGCTGGAAAACATCCCCACAGCATGTTTCACTGTGGGGATGGTGTTCTTTGGGTGATGTGATGTGTTGGGTTTGCGCCAGACATAGCGTTTTCTTTGATGGCCGAAAAGTTCAATTTTAGACTCATCAGACCAAAAGACCTTCCTCCATACATTTTGGGAGTCTCCCACATGCCTTTTTGTTTTTTGCTGAAAGTAATGGCTTTCTTCTGGCCACTCTGCCATAATGCCCAGCTCTATGGAGCGTACAGCCTCATTGTCGTCCTATGTACAGTCGATACTGCAGTCTCTGCTGTGGAACTCTGCAGCTCCTCCAGGATTACCCTAGGTCTCTGTGCTGCCTCTCTGATTGATGCCCTTCTTGCCCGGTGCATGAGTTTTGGTGGGCGGCCGTCTCTTGGCAAGTTTGTTGTTGTGCCATGTTATTTCCATTTGGTTATGATAGATTTGATGGTGCACCTGGGGATCATCAAAGATTTGGATATTTTTTTATAACCTAATCCTGACTTGTACTTCTCAACAACATTGTCCCTTACTTGTTTGGACAGTTCCTTGGTCTTCATGGCAGTGTTTGGTTAGTGATGCCTCTTGCTTAGGTGTTGCAGCCTCTGGGGCCTTTCAAAAAATGTGTATATACACTGCGTGCAGAATTATTAGGCAAATGAGTATTTTGACCACATCATCCTCTTTATGCATGTTGTCTTACTCCAAGCTGTATAGGCTCGAAAGCCTACTACCAATTAAGCATATTAGGTGATGTGCATCTCTGTAATGAGAAGGGGTGTGGTCTAATGACATCAACACCCTATATTAGGTGTGCATAATTATTAGGCAACTTCCTTTCCTTTGGCAAAATGGGTCAAAAGAAGGACTTGACAGGCTCAGAAAAGTCAAAAATAGTGAGATATCTTGCAGGGGGATGCAGCACTCTTAAAATTGCAAAGCTTCTGAAGCGTGATCATCGAACAATCAAGCGTTTCATTCAAAATAGTCAACAGGGTCGCAAGAAGCGTGTGGAAAAACCAAGGCGCAAAATAACTGCCCATGAACTGAGAAAAGTCAAGCGTGCAGCTGCCAAGATGCCACTTGCCACCAGTTTGGCCATATTTCAGAGCTGCAACATCACTGGAGTGCCCAAAAGCACAAGGTGTGCAATACTCAGAGACATGGCCAAGGTAAGAAAGGCTGAAAGACGACCACCACTGAACAAGACACACAAGCTGAAACGTCAAGACTGGGCCAAGAAATATCTCAAGACTGATTTTTCTAAGGTTTTATGGACTGATGAAATGAGAGTGAGTCTTGATGGGCCAGATGGATGGGCCCGTGGCTGGATTGGTAAAGGGCAGAGAGCTCCAGTCCGACTCAGACGCCAGCAAGGTGGAGGTGGAGTACTGGCTTGGGCTGGTATCATCAAAGATGAGCTTGTGGGGCCTTTTCGGGTTGAGGATGGAGTCAAGCTCAACTCCCAGTCCTACTGCCAGTTTCTGGAAGACACCTTCTTCAAGCAGTGGTACAGGAAGAAGTCTGCATCCTTCAAGAAAAACATGATTTTTATGCAGGACAATGCTCCATCACACGCGTCCAAGTACTCCACAGCGTGGCTGGCAAGAAAGGGTATAAAAGAAGAAAATCTAATGACATGGCCTCCTTGTTCACCTGATCTGAACCCCATTGAGAACCTGTGGTCCATCATCAAATGTGAGATTTACAAGGAGGGAAAACAGTACACCTCTCTGAACAGTGTCTGGGAGGCTGTGGTTGCTGCTGCACGCAATGTTGATGGTGAACAGATCAAAACACTGACAGAATCCATGGATGGCAGGCTTTTGAGTGTCCTTGCAAAGAAAGGTGGCTATATTGGTCACTGATTTGTTTTTGTTTTGTTTTTGAATGTCAGAAATGTATATTTGTGAATGTTGAGATGTTATATTGGTTTCACTGGTAAAAATAAATAATTGAAATGGGTATATATTTGTTTTTTGTTAAGTTGCCTAATAATTATGCACAGTAATAGTCACCTGCACACACAGATATCCCCCTAAAATAGCTAAAACTAAAAACAAACTAAAAACTACTTCCAAAAATATTCAGCTTTGATATTAATGAGTTTTTTGGGTTCATTGAGAACATGTTTGTTGTTCAATAATAAAATTAATCCTCAAAAATACAACTTGCCTAATAATTCTGCACTCCCTGTATGTAATGACAGATCATGTGACACTTAGATTGCACACAGATGGACATCATTTCACTAATTATGTGACTTCTGAAGGTAATTGGTTGCACCAGAGCTTTTCATGGGCTTCCTAACAAAGGAGGTGAATACATATGCACATGCCAATTTTCTGTTTTCTATTTCTAAACTAGTTTTATTTATTAATATTTCTCATTTCACTTCACCAACTTAGACTATTGTGTTCTGATCCATCACATAAAATTCAGAAACATTAAACTTAAGGCTGTAATGTAAGAAAACACGAAAAAAGTCAAGGGGGGTGAATACTTTTTCAAGGCACTGTGTATATATATATATATATATATATATATATATATACACACAGTATATAAAATATATATAATGACTATATATATATATATATATATATATATATATATATATATATATATATATATATATATATAAAGACTGCCACAGATTAGTCTGCTCATGGGTGTTTTCGTTTTGGCCCCAAATAACTTTTGGTATTTAATGTAGCGATTCTGGCAGGAACTTTGGCTGGAAAATGGTTAGTAATTTTCTTGGCAAAATGACTGACAAGTTCCAGGATTATTCAATATATAATCTTATGTTTGCATAATACAATACTGCAGTTCTTTCCACTATAAATAATATGCCAGCATTGTGGAATAATAGGGTCCTTGTGACAGTATTAAGGGTGGAATGCAATTAACTGGTTATGTCATTTGCTCATCATGCTTTCTCACAGCCGTCGTCCAGCAAATGGACCCATATACTGTTGTCCTGTATTTTAATTTTGAAATATGTATTAAATTTCTTCTTAAATACTCAAGAGTGAAAAATATCTCAATAAACTATTACTTTAAAGAACATCTGTTAGCAGATTTGTACCTATGAAACTGTCTGACCTGTTACATGTGCGCTTGGCAGCTGAAGACATCCGTGTTTGTCGCATGTTCATATGTGCCCACATTGCTGAGAAAAATGATGTCTTAAAATATACAAATGAGCCTCTAAGAGCAATGGGGGCGTTGCCATTACTCCTAGAGGCTCAGCTCTCTCTCTGCAACTGATGAGTCATCAATATCATATCAGTGGGGTTCGACATGCCATCGATCAGCTGTTTCAGGCAGCCATAGAGTAGGCGATTAACAGTATCCAAAGCTGAAGCAGAAGGCTCCTTGCACGGTGTAGCTTCTGGCACCGCATACCAAAACCTAGCTCCTATCCCCCACAGCAACTCCACAGTAAAGCTGTCTGCCTCTGCCTACACTCAGTGCTGCAGCAACCTGAAACAGCTGATCGCTGGAATAGATGACTATTCTGGAGAATATAATAGGCCATCAATATCTGTAGCTCAGAAAACCTCTTTAAACAGATCTCATCTACTTGCTTTGTAAAGAATCTGTGCTGAATCTGTGCAAAAATAGACATTTGGTGTGAATTTTAACCCTGTCAAGACACAACCAGATTTCACCTTCCTTACCCTGCCTATAATTGCTAATCTGACGTGTCACTTTATGTGGTTATAACTTTGGAATGGATTTACTTAGCCAAGCAATTCTGAGATAGTTTTTTCATCACACATTGTTAGTGGTAAATCTGGGTCAATATGTTTGACCTTTATTCATTAAAACATCCAAAATATACAAAACATTTACATGTCTTCACTTTTAGGATAGATAGTGTTGCTATACTTAAAAAAATTATTTGTAATTAAGATTGCCTATATGTATACTTTATGTTGCCATCTTTTTGTAAATGTCATTTTATTTTTTAGAAAGTTAGAAGTCTTAGATTTTTTGAAGCAATTTTTCAAATTTTCATGAAAATTTCCAAAACTGACTCTGAACAATTCAGTTTTGAACTGACTTTGAGGGACTAATATAAACCACTGTAAATGACCCATTTTAGAAACTACACCTCTCAAATTATCCAAAACTGATTTTAGAAACTTTGTTAACCCTTTAGGTGTTCCACAGGAGTTAAAGCAAAATGGAGATGAAATAACAATATGCATTATGCAGTTTACAGAGACACCCCATATGTGGTCATAAACTGCTTGATGGGCACACAGCAGAATTCAGAAAAGAAGGAGCGCCATATGGCTTTTGGAGGGCAGATTTTGCTAGAGAGGTTTTTGGGCTCCATGTTGCATTTGAAATGTGCCTCCCCTTTGGAAACTTTACCCTTTAAGGAATTTATTGAGGGGTGTACTGAGTGCTTTGACCCCATAGACATTTCATAGATTTTAGAAACACTTGGCTGTATATATGAAAAATGATAATTTTTCCAATAAAATGCTGCTTTTGTCCAAAATTATTTATTTTCACAAGGGGTAACAGGGGAAAAAGCATCCAAACTCTTGCTCGTTGCCAACACCATAGTTACAAAACAGACCCAGACTCCTGCTATACGGTCCCTCTGAGTTTTGTGGCCATCCTCATATTAATATAAAGCTGTGTTCACACATTGCAGCAATGCCGCTGCAAAATCAGTAACATAACTGCAAATATGAACAGATGTAGCATTGAAACAACATCAAACCCACTTACAGTAGTAAACACACTTACAGTTTTTAGAGGTAAAACAAGTTTAAAAAAGGCACAAAAACTGGGGCAAAAACATATGCATTTTTCCAATATGCTTTTGAGTTGGTGTTAATGGGACTTCAATCACCATGTGTGAATAAACCCTTAGGCCTCATTCACACATCTGTGTCCGTGATTGTGTGTTATCTATGAAAATTAGTTTCCAGAGCCTCTTCTAGCAATGATCTGTGAAAACCACGGACCAAACATGGATGACATGCTTGTTACATCTGTGGTTTTCATGGACCGATAGACTATAAAGTTCATGAGGGATCCGTAATCATGGGCAAAATAGTGCATGAACAGTCCATGAACCAATGGTCGGGGTGTGAATACACACATTAAAGTGAATGGATACATAAACAGTCCATGGTGAGCCCACGGAGAGCACATGTACGTAATCACTGACGTATTAAAGAGGCTTTATTCTAGGGAGATGGCTTGACTTTAAAGGGGTATTCTGGTTGTTAGGGAATAACTATTAGATCGGTGGGGGTCCTACAGCAGGGACCCCCCACCAATCATAAGAGTAGGGGCCCTGTACCCCCTGCAGCACCCTTGAAATGAACAGAGCGACTGGTGGCACATGCGCATGGCTGGTCCATTCATCTCTATGTGAATTCAGGAGCTAGCCGAGCTCTGTACTGCGGATGTCACCGGAACTCCCACAGAAATGAATGGAGCGGCCATGCACATGTGCCACCGGTCGCTGTGTTCGTTTCAAGGGTGCTACCGGGCCCCTGTTCTCGTAATCGGTGGGGGTCCCACCTGTAGGGCATCCACCGATTTAATAATTGGCACCTATGCTGTGGATAGAGGATAAATTTCTAACAAACAGAATACCCCTTTAAGCTTGATTACTGTCTGAACCCCCTGGTTAGGAGAGGTGTACACTTACTTTTAGGCATGCAGTGTATGTATTTTTCAGTTAATACTTTGAAATAACACAAGCTGATAAGTGCACTATTGTTTGTAAGTAGGGGGCAGTGAGTGTTATATATTGCATTCAGCAGGTGTTTGGCGGATAAAGAGAGTCTGTGTTTGGCAGGCTTCATATTCCAGTGGGGCTGCATTGAAAGACTGAGTTTTTCTTGGCCATTTTAACACGTTTGGCTGAGGATATGTTTAGAAGTATATTGTGTAAATTCCCAGCTATGTAGCAAAAAATGACACAGCATTAAATGTAGAATAAGTATATCCTAGTCATTCACATTTAGGAATATTATAGTATAGAAAGGTGTGTCCAAGGCAGATCAGGAGACATTAAAGTGGACCTAAAGGATCTGACAAAAAAATGGCAGTAGAATAAAGTACAGCATTTTTCTCAAATATGTCATTAGAACATTAGATAATTTCTCTCATTGTTGGGGGGAAACAGGTTTTACTTTTAATTTAGCAAGGAGAGGTCAAAATCTGGTGAGAGCTTCTACTTCTCTGGGAGGTACCAACTGTGGGGTGTGAATAGCAGTAGAGCTTTGGGCTCAGATCTGGCCAGAATTCAAGGTGAGCAAATCATTTCACCTGTTTACACGTTTTGTCGGGTCGCTGGTCTACAGAATACAGTGATAGAATGGACTATTTTTTTCATAAATTTGCCAAAAGCATATAACAATCATGGGGCATTAATTTGCCAATTCATCCCAGTGTGTGGCAAATCAGCCAAATGGAGATCAGGTGAAAAGTTTCTTCACCACCCACCAGGAGCTTGACATTTTTACAGAATATTGTTATTTATCTCCGTGTGTATTAAGCAGTGCAGCTAAACACAAACGATACGGCTGCACCTAAAAAATGTATTACAACTGCTTGTAAAGGGTTAATCTACTAGAGTAGGACACAGCTTCTTATAAATGGTTAAAAGGGTTGACTCATCTTGCCATTACTAAGGTTAGATTAGACACAGTGTAGCCCACCAGCCGTCCAGGAAAAAGTGGCGGGCACCGGCGCTCGCAGTTTTTAGCACCTCCGATTGTGGTGCATGGGAGCTGCAGAAGCTGCATAGCGCAGCAAGCTATGCTGTTTCCAAGTTAGGCATTAAAATAATACCTAGGACATTGATGGCTAACCTCCGGCACTCCAGCTGTGGTGAAACTATGACTCCCAGCATGCTCTATTCATTTCTATGGAGTTCTGAGAACAGCCAAGCAAGTGTACATCTTGGGAGTTGTAGTTTTACCACAGCTGGAGTGCCAGAGGTTAGCCATCACAGACCTAGGATGTCAGGCAATGGGGGGTAATCTCTTCAGGAAGGCAGTGTAATGGTTAATTCCCTGACTTTGTGCTGCTATTAACAAAAGAAATCGATAAGGAGACATCAGAGCAGTCAGATGAGGAGATAAGTGAAGCCAGTATTTGACTAAGTCTACTTTCACACTCGTGTTTTGGCTTTCCGTTCAGGGCTCTCACAAGCGGTCCAAAATGGATCAGTTCAGCCCCAATGCATTCTGAATGGAAAAGGATCCGCTCAGAACACATCAGTTTGCCTCCGTTCCGTCTCCATTCCGCTTTGGAGACGGACACCATAACGCTGCTTGCAGTGTTTTGGTGTCCGTCTGATGAAACTGAGCCAAACGGATCCGTCCTGACACACAATGTAAGTCAATGGGGAAGGATCCGTTTTCACTGACACAATTTGGCACAATAAAAAACGGATACGCCCTCCATTGACTTTCAATGGTGTTCAAGACGGATCCGTCTTGGCTATGTTAAAGATAATACAAACGGATGCAGACAGTTGTATTATCTGAACGGATCCATACATGACGCGAGTGTGAAAGTAGCCTTTAATGTACATTCCCAACTAGCAGAGAGGACTTCTCTGCCTGTCACACTGCAAAACATTCTATAATCCACACAATGACACCAAAGGATAAGTGTGATTACCACTGTGCGTCCAGAAAAGCTATACATGGTTTTATGCTTGTCTTACAAGTACTGTGCAAAGCAAGCTAAGGGTGATGCCTCCATATCCTGAGATTCTACTGATCAGCTTCTAAAATATATTATACCAGTGCTAACCATATAGTGCCATAATGAGCCTTGGATGCCCATGACCCTGTTGCCAGTTCATTGGTTGTCTTTCTATCACGGTCGGCGTGACTATCACATACGTGACACAGAGGGAGGGAACAAGGAAGGCCCTGCCCAAGTGAGAGGGAAGGTGGTGACCCCTGACTCACCTAGCGGCTGGCACCTGACTGCCCTGACGTCCCTAGACGGGTTCCTCACCCATACGCCGATCACGTGCCTAAAGCCCTGGCTTTCCCTAAGCTGAGCCCTAGATAGTGAACAGGGCGGTGGGAACACTAGTCCGCACCACTAGCTCTAAAGGAAAACACCAAGGGAAGGACAGACAATACAAACTCAACATTAAATCCCAGGTGGGCGACAACAGGAGACAACAAGAAGCCCAACAGGGATCCGGAGGGAAGCACTCTGGAACGACAACCAGGATTCACAACTCCAGTGGGTCAGTATAGATGTCCAGGCAGGAAGCTCTATAACTGGCAACTAGAGAAGAGTGAGGGGAGAATATAAGGAGGTTGGGAGTGGCAGACAAGAAACAGCTGAGGAGGAGAAGCTACGGATCCCTGATTGAGACAAAAAGGATAGCAAGGCAAACACAGAAAACAATCACTAAGAAACAACGTGATCTTTAGATATAGAGCGCGCAGCCACCCGCTGCGACCTCCTGACCCCGGGTATAACGGAGTCAGACGTGGTTCTAGATACCCTCGTGACACTTTCTTTGGGTCACTACATACCAACAATACTCCACAAAACCTGCCAGTTTGGAGATACTTCGATCCAGTCGTCTAGTCATCACAATTTGACCTTTGTTAAAGTCGCTCAGGTACTTATGCTTCATCATTTTTCCTGCTTCCAACACATTACTTTCAATGACTAACTGTCCACTTACTGCACACTTGCCAGTTTTTGGTGAAGATTTTGAAGCCAAAATCAGGATTGGATCATAAAAGGAGAGAAATTATTAAGAACAGGTACAACTTTTTACGGCAGAGCAGGTGATCTGTACTAATGCGGAGTGTTGTACCTCCTCCGATCAGATAATGATGGCCTATCCTGAGGATAGACCATCAGTAAAAAAATGACTAGAGAACCCCTTTAACTGGAATGACTGAAATAGAGTTCATGCACATGGTAAGGCCAGATTACACAGACCCTGAACAACAGTGCATGAAGTTCATGTGCTTTTGCATTACACACCCATAGGCACTCTGTGTAGTGCTGTATAGTCCCCTAGAAGAAATGCATTATACGTATAATATGGCAAACAATGGAGAATGCCGCAATTTGTTTTCTTCAAGGACTCTGTAAATAAACCGATGGGCCCTAGATATAAAAGCAGAGGTACAGTATAGATCCATAAGAGGTTTTGGGTGCTCTGTTGCAGAAACGTGTAAACCTGATCTTAAATATGGTCATGGACATGAGGCTTTAGGCTTAGATGAGGCTTTTTATTTACGTAGATGCATTGCATTGATTTCTTTGCAGGTTCTTTTTGTTCGGAAAAGCTTATCTTGGATGTGATGAGCATAAAATAGTTGTATGGATTAATCATCAGTAATGTGATGTGCTAGAACCTGGAGTACATGGGTACAGTTAGTGCAGATCACATACTGATCAAAAAGCCCAGCAGGAACCTATAATTCTCGGGGTGCACAATGCTGCCAAAAATACCACAGGTGGCTTTATAAAATAATTGCCCATGAATATGTGTTCTAACCCAGCCACAGGGAAAAATGACATTATCCATTTAGAGAAAAGGTTTATTCCAATTACATTTTTCCAGAGAATTTGGAAACATGTAAAATCATCATTCTGTTAAATTATTCCTTAAATTGGTATTTCCAGTCAATGTTACCATTATAATATCCACTGTGCCAGGCAGAAGTGGTACAAGAAAAACATCAAGAATTTATGATTTTGCCACAAGTTAAATCCCCTTGCGAATGAAATTTTATGTTCACATTTGGTTGTTTATTGTAAATTGCGCTATAAAATAACTCTGTTATGTCCGTCTAAAATAAAGTCCACAGTGTCACAGCCTTTAGTACTTCTACGTCGAATATATGTTCATGGCACAGCTCTAGAAAATGAAATTCATAAAAACTAGAGCAAATTTGGATCAATTTCCGCTATAATCTCTTGGGCAATAGAGTCAATTTCTGCTTGTTTCATGTGGTTTGTTTTCCTAGGGTTCATGGTACGGCACAGGTTTGAAATCCGTCCTTGACTGCACACATGTGGCCAGAGGGTTATGAAAAGAGAATGAACTCGCAATCAACTCGGGTTAAGTTCCTCTGTTTTGAAACCGTTGGTGATTTCTCACAGCTTAGGTCTGCGGGACTCTTAACAAAGCAACCAGCTCCTTATGTATATATATATATATACACACTATATATATATATATATATATATATATATATAGAGAGAGAGAGAGGGGGGTAGGGTTGAAATGTATGCTAAAATATGTGTGAAATGCAAGTAAGTGATATAAGTTTATGTATTAAAAAAATTGACGGGGAAAAATCTGATGATTTTAAGTTCTTTTTTTCCTTCTGCTGCTGTTATTGTTTAGTTTTTGGATGCAAAATTGATGTGAAAAAAAAAAAGATTTTAAATTCTTACTTTTTCCTTCTGCTGTTGTTAATGTTGAGTTTTGGATGCACATAATTCACTAAATTTCAGAGTGATTTACAATTCTACAGGGACCTTTTAAAGAAAATATCTAAAACGCTGCCCTGTACTTGCAAGAAAAAAGTTATAGGGGGTCAAGATGTTAAACTTGGATTTGTTTGGATACATCCCCACACTCCTTTGAAATTAAATAGAATATTGTGCCAAAACCTACACTACCATATTCCAAATGTTGTCATTGTGCAATGTCTGCCTCTGTTTTCCTCTCAAGCTTTATAGTAGTCGACAGGAGATTCCTTCCACATAGCAGGGGTTTGCCTGGAGGAGAGAGGGTTGTGAGTGAAAGTCCTTCACTCTATCTTTATGACAAAGCTAAACTTAAAAACAAGATCTTGAATTGCTGTAAAGGAAACTTGAACATGTTACTCAGTGTTAGGTCTCATACAAAAATAATGATTTTTTTTTTTAGGTAATCAGAGAATATGTCTTAAGGTGAAGTTATATAAAAAAAATTTTTTTTTAACTTGTCTAATGTACTTCTATGCAAGGTTTTACCATCTTGTGTTTCATTGCTGTCGGTGGATAAAATCATGACAGCTTGACTAAACATATATTCTCTTCTCTAGATTTTGCCAACAGAAACAGTATTCCCTTACGTGATATAAACTTAGTGTAGCTTCTGATGGTAACTTGGTTGCACCAAAATGAGAGTACATTGTATATCTCTGCATATTCTCTATGTAGTTCTAAGACCTTAAAGGAAAGGTGTCATGAGAAACACAGTATCCACCATTCACAATAGGTGATGTCACAGCTTATCTACTCCCTCCTGACCTCTGGATAGGTCACAAAGCAAATAAAAAGTCAATAGGGTCTGTGGTCCATGTCTGTCTGTGGCCCATGTGGCTACTCTGAAAAAGTCTTGACATATTTTAGTGCATGATTTAGGATTTTTTTTTTAAAATATAGATAAGGACATCGAAGAAAAAAAATCACTAACTGCTAAAAATATGTTTCACATATACAATTGATTTTAACAATACGTCATTTTCCAGAAGGACATGTTAGACAATGTCTTTGACCTTGCTGTTTATTTTGTCATAACCTCTGTGACCTCATCACTGCAGTTACATCATCATAGTTGCAAATCACCACTGTGCCTAGGTTGTCTGGAAAAGATGCAGATCCTAGGACTTGGGTTTTTTGATGAAAAAAGTGAAAGTTTAAAAAAATAAAAAATATATAAAAATTCTAATCAAACCCTTTCCCTACTTTACATACAGTGCCTTGAAAAGGTATTCATACTCCTTGAACTTTTCCACATTTTTTCATACACCCACAAACTTAAATGTATTTTATTGGGATTTTATGTGATAGACCAACACAAAGTAGCAAGTTTGTGTGAAGTGAAAAGAAAATGATGCATGGTTCTCAAAGTTTTTAATAAATAAAAATCTAAAAAGAGTGGCGTGTATTTGTATTCAGCCCCCTGTATTCTGATACCATAAAATCCAGTGTGACCAATTGCCTTCAGAAGTTACCTAATTAGTAAATCGAGTCCACTTTTGTGTAATTTATTCTCTGTAAAACTACAGTTGTTCTGTGAAGGCCTCAGAGGTTTGTTAGTGAACATAAGTGATCAAGCAGCATCATGGAAACCAAGGAACACACCAGACAGGTCAGGGATAAAGTTGTGGAGAAGTATAAAGCAGGAGCACTGTTCAATACATCATCCTAAAATGACAGGAGTATGGCACAACTACAAACCTACCAAGACATGGCTGTCCACCTAAACTGACAGCCAAGGCAAGAGGAGCACTAATTAGAGAAACAGCCAAGAGGCCTATGGTCACTATGGGGAAGTTGCAGAGATCCACAGCTCAGGTGGGAGAATCTGTCCACAGGACAACTATTAGTTGTGTACTCCACAAATCTGGACTTTATGGAATAATGGCAGAGGGAAGCCATTTTTGAAAGCAAGCCATAAAAAGTTCCGTTTGTAGTTTGCCACAAGCCATATAGGGGACACAGCAAACATGTGGAAGAAGGTACTCTGGTCAAATCTCTTGTCAACCAAAGTTGAACTTTTTGGCCTAAATACAAAACGCTCTGTGTGGCGGAAAACTAACACTGCATATCACCCTGAACACACCTTCCCCACCGTGAAACAGCTGGTGGCAGCATCATGCCGTGGGGATGCTTTTCTTCAGCGGGGACAGGGAAGCTGGTCAGAGTTGATGGAGATAAATAAAGGACAATCCGGGAAGAAAACCTGTGAGAGACTTCAAAAGACTTGAGACTGTGGCAGAGGTTCATCTTCCAGCAGGACAATTATCCTAAACATACATCCACAGCTACAATGGAATGATTTAGATCAAAGCATATTTATGTGTCAGAATGGCCTAGTCCTTAAAAACAGACCCAAATCCCATTGAGAATCTGTGGCAAGACTTGAAAATTGCTGTTCACAGATGCTCTCCATCCAATCTGACTGAGCATGAGCTATTTTGTAAAGAACAATGGACAAAAATTTAAACCTGTGCAAAGCTGGTAAAGTCATGACCCAAAAAACTTACAGCTGTGATTGCAGCGAAAGGTGGTCCTACAAAGTATTGATTTTTTTTATTAAAAACATTGAAAACCATGTATCATTTACTTTTCACTTCACACATACTGTACTTGCGCTATTTTGTGTTGGTCTATCACATAACATCCCAATAAAATACATTTAAGTTTGTGGGTGTAACGTGGAAAAATGTGAAAAAGATCAAGGGGTATAAATGCTTTTCCAAGGCAGTATAAAAAATAAACAGTAAAAAATAAACATAATAAACATCCCAAGATTAAAATATAAGAATATTTTTGTGCTCTCAGCACAGCAGTGGAAAACAAAACAAAACGTGTGATTCACCTATTTTTTTGTCACCTTATCGCCCCCAAAAATTGAATAGACCTGATCAAAAAGTTGTAGGTACGACGAAAATTGTACCAATAAAAGCTACAGTTCTTCCTTCCAAAAACAAGCCCACATACAGCTATATAGATTGAAATAGTTAAAAAGTTACAAATATGAAATTTTGTATCACCATAATTGTACTGACCTGCAGAATAAGGACATCATCTGATTTTTAACGCACAGAGAATTATGTCAAAACCCAAAAAACCTTGGCAGAATTGGTTTTCTTTCAAGTTCCACCTCACAAAGAATGTTTTTCCTGTTTTCCCATACAAGCTATGGTAAAATAAACTGTGCCATTAAAAAGTACATCTCGTCCTGCAAAACTAAGCCATCATGCTGCTATGTGAACAGAAAACAAAAAAATACGGGGAAGAAATAGGCCATGCCCCAAAAGGGTTAAGGATCAAAATAGACTGGGTAGAAAAGGGATAAAATCAGACCATTAAATATTACTGTCACCATTCACCTGTGTGTGATAGCATTGCTGGCATACTGAGGGGCCAAATAGAAATTATTTTGGTCACTGTCTCTTTAAAGTTCAAGGCACTTCATTTGGAGATGTTGCAGGGAAACAGAGCAAATTACTGTACAAAGGAAAAAAATTGGCAAATCCAGTATCAGTTCTAATTCATACTTTATTGTTGCAGTGTTTCTGTGTTATTTGAGCTTTGTTCACTGCTGAAAGTGTTTCTGTGGTTCACGTGTTATATATTACAGATTACCAAATAAAAGCAGCACAGTCAACCAAATGTAACTTTCCTAAATATAAAACACATGATATTCATTTCTACATGGAAATTTGTTTCTTATGTTCTGGGGGCCTATGGAATTACCTGTGTCACTGGGTTCTGCCAGCCTGATTTAAGAGGAACAGAACGGGTGGCAGAGCCTTTCTCCTGTCACTTAACCTTTAAATGAATCTAGACTGTGACCTAAAAAATTGGGGCCATAAATGATGATAAACTATATTCATCATTACATGGGGTGACCTCACATTTGTTATACACTGCTCAAAAAAATAAAGGGAACACTTAAAAAACACAATGTAACTCCAAGTCAATCACACTTCTGTGAAATCAAACTGTCCACTTAGGAAGCAACACTGAGTGACAATCAATTTCACATGCTGTTGTGCAAATGGGATAGACAACAGGTGGAAATTATAGGCAATTAGCAAGACACCCCCAATAAAGGAGTGGTTCTGCAGGTGGTGACCACAGACCACTTCTCAGTTCCTATGCTTCCTGGCTGATGTTTTGGTCACTTTTGAATGCTGGCGGTGCTTTTTACTCTAGTGGTAGCATGAGACGGAGTCTACAACCCACACAAGTGGCCAGTGGCGTACCGCCAATATAGGCAGCCCACGCGGCTGCTATGGGGCCCGTGGCAAGGAGGGGCCCGGAGTGCATGGAAGGCTCCGCCCCTATGTCTGTAGTATTGTATTCATCATTGCCACAGTCTTCCGTCCTGAGTCCCTATCTGAAGCTTGGGCGGGACCTGCTTTCCCTCTGCTCCGCCCCCCCCCCCCGACCCAGCTAGTGACATACCGCAATGCCGCTCATTCTCCTCTGTTTGCTGGGCACTCGCACTGCACAGGCCAATCAGCATTTAGTGGTGCAAAGCTCCTGCTGCTGATTGGCCAGTGTGCGAGTCGCAGGCTCAGAAGACAGCAGCAGATCGGAGCAGAACTGTGCAGGCGGGCGGAAGGGCAGGACGGCAGTCTTGTGCTTACCGTGCTCACGTCACGAGCTGCAGCTGCCACGGTCACCAGTTCCACTGAGACCCAAGTCCCAACTCCCACCAGCATCGCTGGCATGCCCCTGGCCTGTTGTGTGCCACCAAGGACAAAGTAAGTTGTACACTCACAGCAGTGACAGACTCTACGTTTAAAAAAGTTAATGGGGTGTGGTGGGGGATGGGTATTGTGGGAAAAGGGCAACAGCAGCAGCAAGAAGAGTTCCTGCAGGGTTGGGGGGGTGGGGCGGGGCGGCACTGTTCTATAAGGGTTATTATATAGAGGACTCAGGAGGACAGTGTGCTCCAGCCCCCCTCCCCCAATGAACTCTGCAGTTGAATTGCTAATTTAGAGGACTGTGTCATGGGGGGATGGTTAGTGGGGGAAGAGGGCAGCAGGGTTGGGGAACACTATTCTATAAGGCTCATTATTATTCAGAGGACTCAGGACAGTGCACCGCCCCCTAGTAATTTAACCCCTCAAGTCCCACGATCAATTAATAGTAAAAAAAAAGTGAAAAAATTAAAAAAAACATATTAAACGTTTAAATCACTCCAATTTTACATATAAAAATATATAAACAATAAAAATAATCGTATTAGGTATTGCCGTGGCTGAAAATGTCTGCACTGTTAAAAAAAAGAAACAAAAAAGGGCAGGTGGTGGGATGGGTAGTGGGTGGAATTAGGGGGCCCAATTCAGATTCTTGCTATGGGGCCCAATGATTTCTATGTACGCCCCTGCAAGTGGCTCAGGTAGTGCAGCTTATCCAGGATGGCACATCAATGCGAGCTGTGGCAAGAAGGTTTGCTGTGTCTGTCAGCGTAGTGTCCAGAGCATGAAGGCGCTACCAGGAGACAGGCCAGTACATCAGGAGACGTGGAGGAGGCCGTAGGAGGGCAACATCCCAGCAGCAGGACCGCTACCTCCGCCTTTGTGCAAGGAGGAACAGGAGGAGCACTGCCAGAACCCTGCAAAATGACCTCCAGCAGGCCACAAATGTGCATGTGTCTGCTCAAACGGTCAGAAACAGACGTCATGAGGGTGATATGAGGGCCCGACGTCCACAGATGGGGGTTGTGCTTACAGCCCAACACTGTGCAGAACGTTTGGCATTTGCCAGAGAACACCAAGATTGTCAAATTCGCCACTGGCGCCCTGTGCTCTTCACAGATAAAAGCAGGTTCACACTGAGCACATGTGACAGACGTGACAGAGTCTGGAGACGCCGTGGAGAACGTTCTGCTGCCTGCAACATCCTCCAGCATGACCAGTTTGGCATTGGGTCTGTAATGGTGTGGGGTGGCATTTCTTTGGAGGGCCGCACAGCCCTCCATGTGCTCACCAGAGGTAGCCTGACTGCCATTAGGTACCGAGATGAGATCCTCAGACCCCTTGTGAGACCATATGCTGGTGCGGTTGGCCCTGGGTTCCTCCTAATGCAAGACAATGCTAGACCTCATGTGGCTGGAGTGTGTCAGCAGTTCCTGCAAGACGAAGGCATTGATGCTATGGACTGGCCCGTCCATTCCCCAGACCTGAATCCAATTGAGCACATCTGGGACATCATGTCTCGCTCTATCCACCAACGTCACGTAGCACCACAGACTGTTCAGGAGTTGGCAGATGCTTTAGTCCAGGTCTGGGAGGAGATCCCTCAGGAGACCGTCCGCCACCTCATCAGGAGCATGCACAGGCGTTGTAGGGAGGTCATACAGGCACGTGGATGCCACACTCACTACTGAGCCTCATTTTGATTTGTTTTAAGGACATTACATCAAAGTTGGATCAGCCTGTAGTGTGTTTTTCCACTTTAATTTTGAGTGTGACTCCAAATCCAGACCTCCATGGGTTGAAAAATTTGATTTCCATTTTTTTCTTTTTGTGTGATTTTGTTGTCAGCACATTCAACTATGTAAAGAACAAAGTATTTCAGAAGAATATTTAATTAACTCAGATTTAGGATCTTTATTTTTTTGAGCAGTGTATATAGTTAAAGGGATAAAAAGGAAAGATGAATAACTTGAATTCAAATGAGCACACCAAGTTTCTGTTCATAATACTGCTGTGGCTTTTGTTTTATAAAAGGGTATTCCAGTGGCATCAATCACTTGATGATCGATTAATATGGCTGATTGCAGTCCTCTGCGATCAGCAGTGATGGCAGATGACGTTATCTACATTACAGTAGTGGGTGTGTTACCACTGTGCCAACCAACCAGTTTGACTTTGGGCTATATCTATGGGTGTTTTCATCCTTAAACCCTTTTGCAGAGATGTGGACAGCTCTGCAGGGGAGCCACCAGGCTGCTATCTCTGTCAAGCCCCACAGGGATCAGAGACACCAGAGCGTGGCACAGATGGATCAGGCAATACACGTAGTCAGGAAACAGGCAAAGGTCAGGGCTGGCAGAGTTCACGGTAATCTGTGAAACAATCCAAAAGACAGGATAGGTGGCTCAGGATCAGTACGGTCAACAGACACAGGTCAGGAATCAGGCAGACAAACAAATAATAGCTATGTTAAATGCTCTAGAGCAGGGATGCCCAACATGCGGCCCTCCAGCTGTTGCAAAACTACAACTCCCAGCATGCCCGGACAGCCTACAGCTATCAGCCCACAGCAGGGCATGATGGGAGTTGTAGTTTTGCAACAGCTGGAGGGCCGCAGGTTGAGCATCCCTGCTCTAGAGACACCTAGTAAGATTTTTAGAGACCAATTGCTCAGGCAAAGACTGAAGGAAACAGCCAGGCATATATAGGAGTAGCTAATTTGCTGATCAGAAGAAGCAGCTGTGCAGCTATATGCAGAGCAAAGAGAGTAGGGGAGTGATATTGAAAGTGAAAATGTGAGTAGTAGTTGTTCAATGAGTAATTTTCCTAATAGACCCAGAAAGGCAGCGATGAGTGCAAGCCGCCGGACGTGTCACCTAGTTCACACTATCAGCAGTGTCAAGCACCTTGATCGTGATCCTTTAGACCAGGGATGGCCAACTTGTGGCCCTCCAGCTGTTGAAGAACTTCAATTCCCAGCATGCCTGCACAGTCTACAGCTATTGGGAGTTGTAGGGGCATGGGAGTTGTAGTTTTGCAACAGCTGGAGGGCCGCAGGTTGAGCATCACTGCTTTAGACAACAGTTATAACTCAATGATTAAAGGGATTATCCCATGAAAAGTATTACTCTGCAATAAATAGAGAATTTCAAATGAAATGTTATTGTAATATACACACAGTACAAATAATGTTAGATTTTTTTAATGTTTATTCTATTGCTGAAATTCTGGTCTGTAGCTTCCCTACCTTCTTCCTCCTCTCATTGCAGGGTAGTGATCTGATTGTGAAGGCGTCCAGACAGGTCGGCTTCATTTGTCTCTACTTCTACATTGCTCTCTACACAGTGGAGAAAAAAAATGTGTGTGTTTGAGCTGGGGAGGGGGTATTACATAGCATAGTGCTATAGTGGAGTCTCTGGTGCTGTGTATGAGGGGTTATTTTTGGGCAGGGGTGGAAGGGTTTAGCAAGAGTTGATTGCAGTTTATTGCTAGGATATGTAGGTTCTTGATTGTATCATGTGATGAGCTACTGCCACCCACGCAAAGAAAAGACAAAAGGCCTCCACATAATGTTTATACGAAATTACACTGGAGAGCAGAGTTTTTTGCCTTGATATAGTTAAAAAAAATTGTTGGCATTACTCTAGATATTTGTTATTAAATTTGTGGGATAACTATTATTCCACATTAAAATGGGAAAATATCACATCAAAATGTCTCTGGGTAGCCTCAGTCTTATAGGATGCTGTCACACATAATTTTTAGTGTATGTTTTTTCTAAAAAAATAAAAAAAAAGTGCTTGATTTGTGCTGCATTTTTTAAGCTTTTTAGGTGTTCGTTCAGTATTTATGTGGCATTTTTGGCCTAAGACCTCATTCACACTTCTGTGAATCAGAGACGTGCACATGGAGCCATTGATTTCAATGTGTGTGTTCATACATTATTGGTTTTCCACTGACCCACTGAGTGACCCACTTAAAGGAGTTTTTTGTAGACTTTTTTTAAGTATATACCACCCTGTAATGTCACTTTATCTGTGCAGCAATATGAGAAAAAAAATACATTGGTAAAAATATGCAGTGCAAAAAAAGCCATTTGGTGTGTAATTTTTCAGGCAATGCCAAAAAAGAACGTAATGGATGTTTACGGGAAAAAAACACTAGGAAATGAGTAAAAAAAAAAAAAACATGCACAGATAATACTGCTATTTAAAAACAAAAACAAAGTAATTTATCCAAAAAATGCACAAATGTAAAAATAAACAAAAAAACTGCTGTTTGCGCTGCATTTAATTTAATGGACTTCCATGAAACATCTGGAGCTGGCTTTTTACAGAAAATCTGTAGAAATTGCAACAAACAGAGAAACTCCCTAAAAAAAAGTCTAAAAAGAATATGTGTGACACCACCCTGACTTTTAGCATCTCAGCACTGAAGGTTCCTCAGGTTTAGCAGAAACTTGATCTTAATCACATTGACATAATTTAATTTACCGTGAAACAAGTTAATTAAGTAAATACATTAAACTGTCCCCAGAAGTCCCTATCATAACAGATCTACTGATGATTGTGCACGTACCTTTGCAGCACTGTGCCAATGTACTCCCAGCAGTCTATAGAAAACCCAGCCCCCCATGTAACTAATTAGTTGCCGAATGTGATTGACCACCCTACTATTCAGCAGGTCACAGTTCCATAGTGCTTGTTTGCATTGTGGTAATTTGTAAGTAAGTAAAAGAAAGAAAATGGTTTATAGATAAGTAGATATTATGTATGTAATGCCCATACAGATTCAATGAATATGGGACAACATGCCAACTGTCTAATGTGTATGGTGGTGTCTCGACTATCCTCTGATGTTGGGGAAAAGAAGGGTTGGGCATGTTAAATTCAGATTCCTTATTCTCAAGAACTATAAATTGCTGCCAGAGGTGTCTGGCAGTGGATTAATCCCCACTGCCTATTGAGAATACATGGACGATTGGCTGAGCTGAGCATGCAAATGTATGGGGTTCAAGAGGAATAGCTGTGGACCGAATGAGAGGCCAGCCATAGACATTGAACGTCAGATTTTCCAGAATGGAGGCCTCAAAATATTACTAACTCAGGTCATCTAAAGTGTATTTCATGTACATATTGTCCCGGTTCCCTTACTTCTCTTATGGCCAGCCTTTAGTAAGTGATGGCCTATCCTCAGGATAGACCATCTCTAGCTGATCAGCAGGGGCCCGACACAATGCACTCCACTGTTCAGTGCTCTGTTGGCAGAAGTCAGCGCTGGAGCTACACAGCAGTGTGAATATTGTAGTTGAGAGAGCTCACTACTTCTGTGTTGCTCCCATTGACTTCAGTGAGAACTGCACTTAAGTAGAAAGCTTCTAAGATGGATAGATAGTTAGATGGATGCTCTGCAGAACTCCTACAGTATGTCAGCTCTGTGTCTGCAGGATGAGGAGTGAAGATCCTGTGCCTAGCGTTTGTCTCTTTACTGCCTGGAATTGCTCAGCAAAGCCTCCAGTCCTGAGTCTGTGCTGCTGATGGTAGAACGGGTTAAACTTTACTTAAGAATCCAGTGGGAAGGGAGACACAGGAAAGAGCAGTAGACGGCAGTGCAGGGGGCGTGGCCAGCACAGTGACGTCTCGTACACAGACACACATCTGTTCTCCAGGCTTGTGCATGAAACATCATCAGAGCAGGGAGAGAAGCTGATATCACAGGTCATGTGACCCTCAGTGAAATCTGAGAAAGAAGCCACTGCAGATAAAGTAAGTGAATTGTAAACCCCTTACATTTGATTAGTTAGAAACATACAAAGAACAAAAAAACTCGGACAACCCCTTTAATTTGTATGGGACTTCTGAAAATAGTCAAGCACACTCACTCGGCAATTTTTGGAATACCCATAAAAATGAATGGAGAGCACTCTGCGCCAGTGCTGTGCAGTCTTTTCTGCGCCAGTGCTGTGTCCGTTCTGGAGATAGGTGCACGTCCTAGTGATATGCCACCAATGTCTTAGATGAGACAACCCCTTTAAGTATACATTATGAGCTGGAGAGGTCAAAT
This sequence comes from Bufo bufo, assembly GCF_905171765.1. Taxonomy (NCBI): domain Eukaryota; kingdom Metazoa; phylum Chordata; class Amphibia; order Anura; family Bufonidae; genus Bufo; species Bufo bufo. The sequence continues at coordinate 441,926,415 of NC_053393.1, read as the reverse complement.
TCTAAGCCAAAGAAGTAAAGTGCATGGACAACTTGCCACGTAGATGTCACGTGATGGCTGTGTTACTTTGTACGTGTTTGTACGTGTTTGTACGTGTTCTTAATAGTTCATATTTGACTTTTTCTGAGATTACCCCAAATTTAATTTCATTAATTCACTAATTCATTCAAGTTTGATCAAAACCTAAGAAATGTGAATGGTAATCGTGGACAGATCCATTCACTCAGCTCTAATTACCATTACCCTTGCTATAATGAATGGGCTGTTATAACCGTGTTGAGTTAGAGCTGGACTGAACTGCTATTCATGTTCCATGGTTGAGAATTATTCTGTATTTAGTTAAATGTTTAAGTATATTTAATGTCATGTACCCCCCCTCCCCCACCGAACATTTGTTTCCAAAATGTAGAGATTAGACATATGGTAACTATTAAATTAGATATAAATTACTGTACGTTTCTTTGCCTTGATTGACATTGGGGAAATGTGGAACTTACCGCAAATGCATTTGTGAAGTGCTTTCATTGCCATTCAGAAAGGGAACATTAACCCCTTAATGGGCCTGCTCACAGCTGCATCAGGGGCACAGGAGCCGTGATTGCAGAAGGAATATCAAACTGCAGGCAGCAGAATATGTTTGTAACACACCTTACCTATGTTTTCATGTAGATCCTTATATGCATAATTTTGGAAGATATATTGTGAATCACTTGGAAAGATCATAATAAATGTGAATGTCCATCTTGTAAAGTTTCTTTTAATGTATATCCAAAATTTTGTGCCTATTATTTAAATATATTTTCATATTGGTCAGAGCTCTGGGGGGGTTTATTCAAAGCTTCAAAAACCCTGCATAGACATAGGATTAAATTATAAAATTTTGGCTGCCTTTAGCCACCATTAGAGGGAGCTTAGGAGCTGACTGTGTAATGTGTCTGCATTAAAGAGGTTGTCCAGCTTCTATCACAATTTAACTACCGCATGCCCTGGATACAACATGAAAAAGCCAGGATCCAGCATGTAAACTTCTGGACTGGCTCATGTAAGCCGCTGTGCACAGTCACTGGCCTCAGCTGTGACATGTTCCCAAAGCATCATGGCACTCCTGGCTGACATGTCGATTACGGACACGCCAGTGATTGGCCACAGTGGCACACATGAACTCATCCGAAAGGAGCAAGATCAGACCCTTGGTGCTGAAACGAATCAGCGGGGAGTGATTTTTTTATGTTACATACAGCACTATCCAGGACCCACATAAAACTTTGTAGAAGCTGTGCAACCCCTTTAAACTCAATATTAACACAGTAAGTCCTAAGCTCCCCCTAGTGTTGATTCAAGGTTACAATTTTATCTTTTTATTTTTACTCCATTCCTATGCTGAGGAATTGGAGCAATGTTTAAGAAATGCCTTGACCACTAATGGATATTATAAGGGTATGGTGATATTGCAAGAAATGAATTTGCACCAAATATACTTAATTGGTGAAAATTCACTTTAAAGCCCCGTTTTAATTAAAAGTGTATTAAATGAAATATATAAATTAGGATATGTCACTGTGAGTCACCTTCATTTAGTAATAAAAAATGCCTTATTATGACCTGAAAACGTATGCACTGCCCATGCTTAAAGGGATTGTCCAGGATGAGAAAAATTTGGCTTCTTTCTTCCAAAACCAGCACCACCCCTGTTCACAGATAGCGTGCGGTATTGCAGCGCTGCCCCATTGATTTCAATGGAGCTGAGCTGCAATACCAGATGCCATGGACAGGGGTGGTGCTGTTTTTTGAAGAAAGCAGCCATGCTTTTCCTAACCAGAACAACCATGTGTTTTGGGAGGTGTCATCACAGTTCTCCTAATTTTCTTTTTCATTTCCCTTTTCTTAAATATAAACACAAAATATTTTTTGTTCATTTGACATAAGGATAACGTAAAGTAGAAAGGACATGGCTAAGGGCGCAGTAAAGGGTTAATACGACTTAAAAGGTGTTGTTTTTACAGCACACTTTATGGTTGTGCGCTGGAGTGCAGTGGTGCTCTTTCTCTGACACCTACCCCATAGCCTTTCATTGCTGCGGAGATCTGCTCAGTTTCAAACCCTCTACATCTTTAGCACATAGACGGCTTAATATTTTTTTTGTGGTAAATGATGGAAGATTAGAAGCATTTTTCTGTGCCTTTGTAATCTAGTCGGCCCCAGGTGACTGACAAACTCAATGAAGTATATTTGCAGTTGTAAGAGATAAATTAACTAGCAATAGTTAAAAATGATTCAGTTAACCCTTTGTGGCCTGTTACTGCCGCCCAGTCGAAGTATTATGTTATGAAGAACTTGGAATTGCTGCAGAGAACATTAGGTGGTATGCCTAGGAAATCAGGGATCCTTGGCTGCCACCGAAATGATTCATTTGAATGTTATGAACTTATCTCCTTTTGTTTTAGATCCTTCATAGTATCGATTTGGCCTTAACTAGCCCCAAAATTTTCATAGCATTAAAAATGGCAGAGGGCAGGAGCTAGAGTAGATCGATTCTATAGGATCTATTAGATTCTACAGCATGAGAATTTCTTGTGTTTCGGGAGAATATTTGCAGATAGAGAGCAAGAGAGAGAAAGAGACTGTCATTCAATAGGGGGCAGACTGGGAATTTAAAGTGGCCCTGAAAAAAAATCTAAATGTGGCCCCTATGTTGTAGGCGGGTCTAAATTGATAGAAAACACGGCAACAGCAGTAGACAGTGTCAGGGGAGCACCCAGGAATTTGGCTTAGGGGTGCCGGAGGAGAATGCTCAGCACATATAAGAGGAACGGGGAAGGGAGACGCCGCTCCTGAGCCCCAACGAAGCAATCAACTGTATTATGGATGAATGTAGAGAGATGAGTGATTTCATAATGGAAGCATTCATTTCCACTGGCCCTGCTGCTGCTGCCACCTCCCCCCCACTTATCTCAGACTGCTTCTTGCAGGAGTCCAGACCCATTAGACCCACCCTGTGGGTGCGCCCCTGGGCAGTGTCAACACAAGTAGATAGGGACGACACCAGTGGGCAGGGTCAGAAATACCATAGTGCAGCACTAGATACTGCCCCAAAAGTTGTTCCTCTTTGGTGGCCATCAGTAGCTGCACGTTCTGTCCTCCTATAGTTGTCGCTAAGTAACATATGGAACCATTGGTTCCCATGCCCTGCTTCAGTATTTAACTGTATCACCATCATGAGAACACCCATATAATTGAATTCAGGAGGGTAGCTGCAGCCGCTGGCCAGGTATACGAGTACCTGGTGCTCCCAGTATTAATTACCGCTGAGAGCACCAGATCATTATGCACTTGGCCAGCGGTAGTAAGGAAGACTTGGGCGGCCCCCTGGGAAATTTCTGTGTGGGGTCTATGGCCAGTCTACCCCTGTCATTCACAGTCTCTCAGGGAGATTGAAACACTTAATTTGGGTTGAATCATTCGGGACCGAATCTGATGTCTGATTCAAGCAAATCAGACCCAAATCGAACTTCTAAAATATAAATAGAATATATAATAGCAGGAGCAGAACCAATGCCTGCTAATTTAGTTTGTATATGATTGCAATGCATAAGCAGCAGCAATCGATTTTTACTCCAAACGTAAGCTAAACACTAAGCCGCTAGATACTGTATGTACAGAACACAATAAAAAAAAACTACACATTTGAGAATTTACGATTATCTCATTTAGGCTGGTTTCCGACATCTGTATTAAGGCTTTCATTATAATTTCTGCCACAGGACGTGGACTACATGCAATTCTACTGAGCTGAACTAAGATCACCGTAGTGCTCTTATACATTAATTGCTCTTACTTTTTGTAACATTTATTATATTTTTTTAGACTATTAAGAGCACTCAAAGTGGGTATGATTTTTCTATTATTTAATCAGAAGTGACCAATCTTACCTATAATAAGTGAGTTAAAATTGGCATAAAGGTAATTTCCATCAAGGCTATCTGACGTACTTTTTTCCATATTGATCATTATTATCCATACAGCTGAAGCTTATTACATTCACATTGAAGAAAACCACACTGAACAACACTGCATTGTACAGTATTATACTACAGTGCAGATTATATTTCCTATATAATTTTTCCCAATTAAACAATCAGGAATTCAGCCGGATAGGAACCATAATGTGTAATAATGTTATATAGTTAAAGCAAAAGTGATATTGTGACGCTATAGAGATGATAAAAGGCAACCCCTGTACTGTTTAGATTTCCTTTACTTGATACACTCAACGGGGTCAATCCAGGATTTTTATATTGACGTCCTCACTTAAGGATACACCATCAATAAACCATTGGCCTAAACTTTGACACCCCTCGCCGCCACTTATTTGCTGCCTCAAAGTAGATTTGGTGCCGGAAGTAGGAGCTTGAACTACACAGCTCCGTCCATTGTGTAGGCCTATAGTGGATGAAGCTGGCTACTGCAGGACTGCTCCCATTAAAGTGATTTGGTGCAGCTGCTGCAGTAACCAGCTCTGTCCATTACACAATGGAGGAAGGTCTGTAGTTTCCGACATCTACTTCTGACACCAGAGCTACTGCAGAACAGCTAATCAGTGGGGGTGCGCGGTGTCGGACTCCCAATGATCAGATATTGATGGCCTGTCCTGAGGTTAGGCGATCAATATAAAAATTCTGGACAACACTTTTAAGGCTGGACATGCACAAGAGATGACTGTAGGATGAACTTGCTGAAGGGAATGTTCCCCAATAGCAGAGGTCATTGGAAAAAAGGTTTGGTGATGTTCCTGTGAGGCTCTGTTCAGATCACAATAGAGTTTTCTTAAAATGTATACATCGGGACTGGGAGTATTGCCCGACGTACCTGTATACATCCAATGGAAGGCTGAGATGTATGCCACTGTACAGGCATATATTATGTTGCCCAGAGAGATTCATGCAAAAAATTATACTTTGTTTGTGGGAGATAAAGAAATGTATATTTACTTGTACTCTTTGGTTGAATGGAGCCCTATAGATTCCTATGATATGTTTAGTGCATATATGTAGCTAGCATTTCCCAGTGGGTTTGATAAATGCTGGGCTTAACGTGATGTAAATAGGGTCTAACAGAAAAGCTTCTGATAGAAAGTTCTGGCAGTGACTTTTTTTCCCTTCTACCCATTGAAAGAGAGCTGTCTTACTAGTGCCACCTTCTGGAGGTGGCTCCCTATTAGTTCACACATTTTTCAGTATGGAGCAGGATTCTGGCTGGCTACAGAGATGTCTTGGATGCAGCTTAAGGAGACCAGCTGTTTATGGAGACTTAGTGCCAATGGTCTATGGGAAAATAATATGCAAAGAGGCATATCCCAGAGAAGGAGAACCAACTCACTAGATTATTTTACCATGTCATGCTCCAAGATTCCTTAAAAGTCAGACAAGTCATAGCGAGCCACTTCTAGAAGATGGAACTGGACACATGGTTAATGTTAATTTCCAAAAATTGCTCCCATCCTAACTGAAGTTAATCTAGTGTTGGAAATTTGAGTTTGCTGCATGTAAAAATGTCAGACAGTGATCAGGGATGTAAGGCCTTATGCACATGACACAGTGTGTAAAAAAATGGGGTGTAGGGCTATACTATACCTCATTGTGCCTTTGATATTATATGGAGGCACACATCCTTTATTGCTGGATCATCCTTCCCAGAGACATTGCTTCTTTGAGAGAAAACATTCCCTTATGAAGGCATCATTCAGTTTCCCATGAAGTGCCTAAGGATCCACTAGTGTGCATTAGCTCTAAAGACATATTAAAGAGGACCTTTCACCGATTCTTACCCTATGAACTAAGTATACATACATGTGGAGCGGCGCCCGGGGATCTCACTGCACTTACTATTATCCCCGGGCGCCGCTCCGTTCTCCTGCTATGTCCTCCGGTATCTACGTTCCCTAAGTTATGGTAGGCGGAGTCTGCCCTAGCGCTGGCCAATCGCATTGCAGAGCTCACAGCCTGGGAGAAAATAACCTCCCCGGCTGTGAGCTCTGCGCTGCGATTGGCCAGCGCTAGGGCAGACTCCGCCTACCATAACTTAGGGACTGGTATCTCCGCCTACTATAACTTAGTGAGCGGAGATACCGGAGGGCATAGCGGGAGAACGGAGCGGAGCCCGGGGATAACAGTAAGTGCAGTGAGATCCCCCGGCGCCGCTGTACATATCTGTATAGTTAGTTCATAGGGTAAGAATCGGTGAAAGGTCCTCTTTAAGCATCATATCAAAAAATCACTACTAGGGATGATAATTCATACATGTAGTAGCTAGACGTTCATTTACCTGGTGCACAGATTCAGTTTGGTGACCGAGTCAGAATATCATGTTGGTGCCCCCCTTGAGCTCCACACCTGGGGGACATGCTTAATTAATGCTCCTCCCAGCTATGCTCTTGAATATGTTGAAAGTCCTCATTCTTCTCAGTTTAAGCCCCAAGCCATAGTCATGTCATAATTGTAAATTCAAAAAAATTTCAATACAGTGTCAAAAGAAATCTTTAGCTGATTTTTGTCAGCTTTTATACATAACATTAACTTAGACGCAATTAAATAGAAAACGTAATTAATTCATATTTTTGGTTACAATAATTAAAGGGTTTCTATCACTTCGTTTCACCTATTTAGCTTTCAGACACTAGCGATCCGCTAGTGTCTGCTTTATCTAACCATCCTAATATAAGAGTTTATTGTCCTGCCGTTTAGCTAAAAAAATAACTTATATAGATATGCAAATGAGCCTCTAGGTGCTATGGGGGCGTCATTAGCACCTAGAGGCTCCGTCTACCTTAACAAACTGCCGCCGCCCAGCGCGTCCCTCCAGCCCGCCCATCTCCTCCGGAATGCGATGCTCCTCGTATTCGGCGCATGCGCAGTGAATGTCTGATCGCTTCCCTGCTCAGACATCTCCACTGCGCCTGTTCCTCGGAGCACTATGACGTCATCGGCGCAGGCGCAGTGGAGATGTCTGAGCAGGGAAGCGATCAGACATTCACTGCGCATGCGCCGAATACGAGGAGCATCGCATTCCGGAGGAGATGGGCGGGCTGGAGGGACGCGCTGGGCGGCAGCAGTTTGTTAAGGTAGACGGAGCCTCTAGGTGCTAATAACGCCCCCATAGCACCTAGAGGCTCATTTGCATATCTATATAAGTTATTTTTTTAGCTAAACGGCAGGACAATAAGCTCTTATATTAGGATGGTTAGATAAAGCAGACACTAGCTGATCGCTAGTGTCTGAAAGCTAAATAGGTGAAACGAAGTGATAGAAACCCTTTAATTATGTGTCCTGTGTTTTTTCTACTTTATTTGACTGTCAATATTTGTGGTTTAATAACATTTTTCATTTGCAGTAAAACTGACCTTAACTGAAGCTAAAACCTCAAAGCCCAAAGTCAATGAGAAAAATATCAGAATGGCAGTCGAAAAAGCCAACTCATAATTACCTTTTCCTATCTTTCAGCAGTTTGAGGTTCCCAGTTTTGGTCAGATGGCACTTATACTTAATCTATTTTTTGTAAATCAACACTGTTTTGTGAGTTAAATACCAGTGTAGTCATCATAAACAGCTGAATAGCCATAAAATAGAATTCCACTGGATTTGTAGTCCACGAAATATGTCTCAGGAATGCATCTCCTAAGCAGCCAGCGACACTAGAGCTCCCTCGAAACTCAAATAACTGCATTCCCTATGAAAGTATATAAATCATGGGAAGAAGTAGGTCAAAGAAAGTTAGAGAATTGGACTTTGCTGTTGTCACTGGCCACTCATTGTCGTAAATAGGTTGCGTGCAATAGTAGAATGAAAAAGGCTTACATAGGTAACTGTAATAGCTGCATTTTTCCAACTTTGCAGTACCCCAGAATAGGGTTCTTTTAAAACTGTTCTTGTTGTGTAATGTTATTTAATATTTTAATGTGTTGTCATGAACCAGAATAGTTTTGTATAGATTAATCAGGGTTAATAATCCTGACTCTGCCTCTGTTAGGTGTTGGACTTAGATCTGCCCCAAGTCAGTCATTAGTATGCTAGTGGAGGAAGTGATCGGGAAGTACATGTGCTCAGTTCTCAGAGAACTAGTCCTTCATCCCAGAGAACCACTATCTCTAAGAGATCCACAGAAAGGAAGGAAAGAACTAAAAGGTCCTGAATCTGCGTGGCCAAGCATTGGAGTTAGTTAGTGAGGTACGGTATTTGCTGTTTAAGGTTCATAGAGCCTTTACTGCAGTGGCAGGGACATTGCTAATATACCCTTCCACACTTGGACACGGTCTGGCCAACCGTATCTTAATCCTGTACCCCTCAGCTGGGAATTAAAGCCACCATTGCAAGAATAATATTGTCGGCCGTAGATTCTGCGAAGAGTGACTTTGGAGAGAGTACTACAACCTCATCATTACTAATATCCATGCATCGGTATCTGGAAAGATTCGCACTGTGAACTGATTAGAACTGTGTCCAACTCCCATTCTGCACTTTAGTAAAGAAAGAAAGACATTTTTACAATTTCTAAAGCTGGCCTGGTTACTGAATCCAGCACAATACGTCAGCCACTGCGCTTACATCTCCTGCCTTGCACCTGCACTGAACCCACACCACCAAGAGCACCCCAACTACCACCAGGAAGGAGCCTCAACATCATGGTGTTTGCCGAGGGAAGAAAAGGTGTGCTTTGGTCCTAGGAAGAATCAATTTAAGGATTGCCACTGTGAATAATTGTTGTAGTCCAGAAGCCAGAACCACTACTACTCCAGTTCCCGCTCCTCTTGCGGCTTGCGGCATATTCATAAAATATAAATCGAAAAATATACTGAAGACAGTTGGTTATAAATAATACTATTGGGCCTGCCAAAATTGTGAAATGAAGAATGGCTGCCCCTATGCTGTTAAGAATGTTTTTCATTTTACATATCCACAGCTCTATAATTTCCTTCCTTGAACAGAGATGTGTTTACCACTTATGTTGGCTGCTATCAAGCTACAATTCTGTTGCTTAATATTTTTTTCCTGCCATGCCACAGGACTTCTCATTAGCTCAGTATGCAGCATCAGCCCCCGCTGTTTTTAATGTGTACAGGATAGTGAAGGTATTCTCTAGTACAGTATGGCTGCTTTGAATGTCTACTGACTGGTAAAAGTTTAAATAGTACTGTATGGTGGCATCATTTAGGTATACAGTTAGTGGCTGAGTACATTTTGGATGTTTGAATTGTTTTGGTGGTGGTAGGGGTAGAGGGAATGGAAGAGATTTAGGCTCCATTCACACGTCCGCAAAATGGGTCCGCATCCTTTCCGCAATTTTGCGGAACGGGTGCGGACCCATTCATTCTCTATGGGGACAGAATGGATGCGGACACAGTGTGCTGTCTGCAGCCGCAATTGCGGAGCGCGGCCCCGATTTTGGGTCCGCAGCTCTGCAAAAAGATAGAGCATGTCCTATTCTTGTCCGCAGCTTGCGGACAAGAATAGGCATTTCTATGGGGGTGACGGGCTGGTGTGTTGCGGACCCGCAATTTGCGGGTCCACAACACACCACGGACGTGTGAATGTAGCCTAAATGGGATGATGGAGAGATCAACTTAGTCAGGAGCTTTAGATATGTGAACTTAGCCTGACTGTGCAAGAAGGTATGAACCCTACAGTTTTCTAAGGAAGCATAAACCCACAAAACAGGACTCACTAATACCCACCTACCCACCTTCCCCTTTTAGATTGTCTACTTCGGTGTATCCTATAGGCATTGTGAGTATTGACTAGATTTAATGGCATACCAACATGGAAACTCCACAGGCCCTTGAAAAATTTTGTATTTTAGATCTAACCTGGAATGAGTATTTCAGTAAATTGATTACATAGAATTAAAATGACAAAATGTATTTGGAATATTATTTTTTTTAATAAAAATAGTGACATAGGGGGTCATTTACTAATGGAAATTTGTCCTATTTTTGATGTATTTCTGGAGCAGATTCCGGTTATTTGTGCTGCAATCTGCCACTTTTCCCCACTCACGCCAGATCTAAAAAAGGGGGCGTGGTGCGGGTAGGGAAGGGGACGGACCGGCAGGATGGTCTCATTTATATTTTTTACGCCTTTTTTAAAGGGGTTGTCTGGGTTCAGAGCTGAACCCGGACATACCTCCATTTTCACCCAGGCAGCCCCCTGACTTGAGCATCGGAGCAGTTCAGGCTCCGATGCTCTCCTTTGCTAAATTGCGCAGGGCAAAGGCATTATCAGGAGATCCGGTGACGAACCGGGCTCTCCGTGGGGTGCCAGGAAGCCCGGTGACGTCACCGGCACTGATGGGTGGGCTTTAGCACTGCCCTAGCCAGTAAAACGGCTAGGGCAGTGCTAAAGCACCCCCATCAGAGCCCTTGCCCTGCACGATCTAGCGCAGGGCAAGGGAGTGCATCGGAGCATGAAATGCTTCGATGCTAACATCAGGGGGGCTGCCTGGGTGAAAATATGGGTATGTCTGGGTTCAGCTCTGAACCCGGACAGCCAATTTAAGCCAAGCAAATGGTCGAAATATAAGCCAGCAAGGAAGCTTGCGTAGATTTAAACCGGCAGCGGATGCACCAAAGTTATGTAGAGGCCAACACCTCTTCATAACTTCGGCAGATTCACCGCCAGCACACAGGGTTATTATGACTGGTCTCTAAAACACTGGTCTTAATAAGTTACCCCCATAGTGCTTGACTTGATGTTATAAAATTGGGGTTGAGAGGAAAAGCGTGTGTTACTGTCATCATTTCAATCTAGAATACAGAATTCTTGGACATCTTGCACAAAGAATAATTGTTCCATTTCCAAAAAGTCCATGGCCATCACCTTTCTAGAGTGACCTTCTCCATGTTGTGTGGCAGAGTGTACTAAGAAGATAGTAGGACTTGGTGAAAAGACAAAACTGAGAGGATTTTGTCGCTGTGTCTATTTGAAATCTTATCCAGGTCATTTGTGCTGTGATTATGGCCCCTTCTATGTTGACCAGTTGGGGCAAGTTCTGGCATTCAGCATTTCCAATAACCTGATATGTGCCAGAATGTGCTTGTATAAAGGTCATAAAATATTAATACGTTTAGATATAGCCTGTATTTAATTTAAGTAGCTTGTAAAATAGAATAACTAAAGAGGTTTTCTCGGATTACGCTATTGAATGCAGTATCTGATCAGCAGGGTTTCGACACTCGGCACCGCCACGATCAGCGAAGGGGTTGTGACACTCTGGTGAGCGCCACGGCCTCCTCACAGCTTACCAAGCACTCTGCTGTACATTGAATAGTGGCTGTGTTTGGTATTGCAGCACAGGCTGATTCATTTCAATGGGACTGATCTGCACAGAGGAAGAGGCTGCAGTGCTCACCGGATCAGATATTGATGAGCTTTTCTGAGTATAGGTCATCAATATTCTACTATTGGAAAACAGAACAGAATGCAATAGAAAAATGTTTCTAATTGCTTTTGTTGTAGATCACATTAATCATCAGCATGGGAGCCATGTTTGATAGGCAATTACATTTGTGCAGTCATATCTCTTTACTGTAACCATGCTCCAGTCCATAACACATATTACAGGAGCTAGGTCTTTTATTACACTTTGTTGTTGATTTTATCCCACAAGGCCCGTTAAATTGTATTCCTTTTTAATCAGCAGTTTTGAACAAGAAGTAAAGCGATCTATAGAAATGAACTCTCAAGGCCAGATTTATGGAGACATGAACGCAACTGCTTATTTCAGTGCTTAATGGAATGGATTATTGTGCTTATTTTTCCTCGTCGGCCAAGTAAATAAAAAATTTTATTGCACATATGTGCTTCATATGAGTATAACACCATTTTTTCTCACACCCTTCAAAAGATTGGTTCATGCTTTAGACACCATCCGGTGTATGAATGGCTTTACTGTGTTTCTGACACTGTTTGTCATTGAGGGCATTATTATGCAACAGTTTGGTTATGGCTGAAAAACTGCAAGGGTTTGGGTCTCCATAACTTCTTTATGGCTGTAATTTGCACTTTTTACCATCATATTAATAAGCCATCCTAGAAATATAATTTATTTGCACTGGTCTTGCTAGGGTACAGTCAAAATACATAGGCACGCGCGTGCGCACACACACTAGAGATGAGCGAATTTCTTAAAATTTGATTCAGGTCTGATCAGATTAAATTGCCCTTGTGACTCAAATCAGATATAAATCGATTCGATCAGAATCAAAAGATTCCACCTTGCTCCATTCAGCCCTCCCCCTCCACTGCAATGTCACGATCCTCCTTCAGCTCCGGCTGGCTGGTGAGCATTGTCCTTCACCGAAATCAACGGTTGGAGCTTGCGTATTAAATGCCCTGTGCCGGAGCTGAAAGAGGATTGTGACGTCGCAGTGGGGAGGGCGGGCTGGATGGAACAAGGGGAGGTACAGGGAACAAGTAAAGAGGAGAGCTTGAGCTCCGGCAGAAGGCGTGCCAGGGTTCCTGTACAGTTATGCATACCCCACTGGGCACCTTGAGACCACATTTGCATATGAATAAAAGTTACTTTTCTGCACTTCGGAAATACATATAGTACTAAGACAGGTATGTTTTGCATTGTGTCAGGTAGCCCTGGACTGGGTTACATATAGTTAGATTTGCTGACAAATTTCCTTTAAGAGCACACAGATATATACACACTCAGACACTTGCCAGTCACAGTCAGTTTCCTAAAAGAAAAGCCTCCAGAAGAGTGTCAGCAAGAGGGCCACTGCCAGCATCAGTGCCATCCACATAGCCCATGAGCACTCCATCCACAATGTTTCCAAATGGAGATATCCATATAAATGGTGTCAGACACATTTTCCCATATTTGTGCTAGTCAGATGTCCCATATGTGCCTTGAGCTTCCCTTTCACCTGGAGACACAATGGTGAGAATGTGCAATAGGCACAAATCTGTTTTGAAGGACAGCGGGTATAAGTATTGGTCTCTGCTACTTCTTCTTTGTGAGCAACCAATTTTTTTAGAACAGAAATGAACAGAGCTTGGCCTCTGTCATGGTAAGGAGAGCAAAGCCACTCTCATGGGCAGGAGAGCAAGGCCACTCTCATGGTCTGAAGAAGGTCGCATGGTCTCCTTTAGAGATGAGCAAAATTATTCTTTTGTGATTAGATTCAGGAAATTTTTGCAGAGAAGAGTGAGAGAGAAGGAGGGAGTGGAGAGAGAAAGAGAAAGTCACCCAAAACACCATGTTTGTATAAAAGAAAGTGCCCTTGAGTTGATGTGATTGTACAGGAAGTAACCTTCTCATGGTCTTGGTGACTCACTGCTTGTTTTCGACTGTTATCTTAGCCTTATTTAACTTGCATTAATGAGGTAAGTTTAATTACTGTTGCCTGTGCTTTTAATAACTCTTGAAGACAACATGTTAATTCTGACTGCATCAATACCCTGTGGCAATTTCATATTTCAGTAAACCTATAATGAAATGTGTTCTTGCACTTTAAGGGAAAAACATTGAAAATCAATTTATAGAAGCTGCAAACCATATCATACACTGCCAACAAAAAGCCTATAAATGGTAGATATAGAGTGTAAATAGCTGTTGGATGATTATCCTCTCCTGCTTCAACCTGGGTTCATAGCCTAAAGCATTTACAGCTAATGTGGTGTGTAAAAGCTGAAACAACACAGGACAGGCTCCACCTTTCCATCTACTTCTATACAGGTGCGCTGAATTACCTTGGCTCTATATTAATGGCTCTGAGAAGAATATTTATTCATACATTCTATTTTACGCCAACATCTACAGTAAATGTATGGATTGTATACGGTTGTATCCACCCGGTCATATTCCATCTGCTTTGTGTTTGTCTATTATTGCCATGTAGATAGGGAGGTAGACATTGTTTGCCCTTTGTTAGTCTAGTTACTCTAGGAGCCATGATTAATAACTGTATTAAAATTATTGTTTAGGTGCCTATACAGCCACCCGAGGATCTGTATGTGGATTACCACCAATTGCAGATTTAACACAATGGCAAGTACAGGTAGAGCCTGGCAACTAATGGTTATGGGCATGCAGGTCCTATGGCTGGGCCGCACCATGTATGAACAGCCTTTGTTTTCTTGCTGGAGCAGTGGACTAAATGTGAATTAAAACGTGTGGCTATAACCATGGAGTATGTAGTAATTAGCCATGAGTGAAGTATTAAAAAATTCTATTTGGCTGCTTCACCGAATTCTACAAAAAAATTCACTTTGTGACAAATGACTTTGTCACGAAGCACATTTCTTTGTAGTGGGTGCAAAGTACAATGACAGGCCCGCCATTGTACCCCTCAGATGCCACATTCGTAGCTGAATAGTGTAAAATAAAACCTTCATCCATTTGATTGTGAAAAGCCGGCTGACACCATCTTGATTGAAGATCTAGTGTGAAATCTTGCGCAGCCCGGGATGATGTCATCAAGTCGGCCGGCGTGGTGACATCATAGGTCACTGCACACAGGATTTTGTGCGAGATCTTCAATCAAGATGGCGGCAGCCAGCTCCTCACTCTCAAATGGAGGAGGTAAGTAACATAGTTTATAAGGCTGTAAAAAGACATCTGTCCATCTAGTTCGGCCTGTTATCCTGCAAGTTGATCGAGAGGAAGGCAAAAAAAAACATGAGGTAGAAGCTAATTTTCCCTACTTTAGGGGAAAATAAATTCCTTCCCGACTCCAATCAGGCAATCAGAATAACTCCCTGGATCAACGACCCCTCTCTAGTAGCTATAGCCTGTAATATTATTACACTCCAGAAATATATCCAGGCCCCTCTTGAACTCTTTTAGTGCTTTTACCATCACCACCTCCTCAGGCAGAGAGTACCACAGGCTCACTGCTCTTACCGTAAAGAATCCTCTTCTATTCTAAGTATGATTTATTTATTTTTTTCTATCGCCATTTAGGGAAAATGGATTAGCTACCACGAAGCACGAGGAAATTTAGCTTTGCTGTGAATCGAATTTTCACAAAAATTTGGATCAAATTCCACTTTATCAGGTTCGATTTGCTCAACACTAGTAGCAATAATATGGTGTTTCATGTGTTTAGGAGCAACAAATATATGGAGTTTGTATTCCCTCCAGATATTTGTGGGATATTCTCCAGGTGCTTTCCAAGCAATCCAAGAAGGTACTGATAGATCAGTAAGTTTCTTATGAAATTACCGCTAGAGTGTGTTAGTAGGGAATTACAGATAACATATAACAAAAAACTAATATAATCGTTTAAGAACATGGGGTTTAAGCTTATGTTCTTAAATAATCATAATTTGAGATATTAACAAAAAAGTCCTCACTAACATTTTTTTTAATAGATATAACAGAATAATATAGATACCTATGGCATTGTTAATAGAACCTTTATTATTGCTGGATACTACATCCGTATATTGCTTTCAGTCTATTATTGGTCATGTCTTTTTCATTATGATTTCTGGACATACTTTTACTACTGGTGGGAAATCAATATTTGGATATATTACAGGTCAGACTGAACCTGAGAATGATATGGGCCATAATTCAGGTACTTGTCATATCACTAGGTAAATGGAGCAGAGCCTGCAATCCATAGTGTTATTACGTCATTTATTAATTTGTATAGTATTATGAGGAATGTTATTTGGTTTTAGATATTTGATGTGCAGACAAATATTGATAAAAGTACAGTAGTACTACTGGGTATTATACTAGGAATTATGCATAAAAGGTTTTTCCAGGCTACAATAAGTATAGGTCATTAATTTTAATCTGTATAAAACTATCAGTTTGTAATATACTTTACTTGCCTTTGTGGTTTGTATCTGTAGATCAGATCTCCAGTCACTTGACCCCCTCCACTAAACAAGATGGCCCTTCTGCTGCTGTCACATCCACTGCTCTTTTCTTGTCTTGCGTTCCAGAGAGTTTAATACCAACCACCATGGGCGGTCCGTAGGTTGTGCAAGCCTAGAAACCTTCTGCCAGCCATAGCTATAGACCCCCCGTATAGAGCACAAATGCCATGACCGCAGGAAGGATTCCAGCACCATGTACTGACAACCCATGGTGAGGAAGTGCTGTCTCCAGACAGGAAGACTGTTTGAGGGATGTGACATTGGAAGAACCCCAGAACCATGTTGTGACTGTGGTTCCGATTTAGAGATGCATAAGACAAAGGTAAGGTAAGTAAAGTGAAACAGAAAATGACAGTTCCAAACACATTAATTATTGTAGCCTGGAAAACTTGTTTTTATCACAGTTGTTAATTAAATAACAAGAGGGTAAAAGATACCGCAAGACTTTTTCATAAAATGAGCACCGGCCTCCTGACCTTTGTCTATAATGAGTTATGTGGTAATTCTGCTTCCAGATAAAGTCTTGAGTGACTGGTTAAATGGTCACTAACTTTTGACGCAGCTGCATACATTTCAGTGATTTAATCTAAACAGGCAAATGTAAGAAACTTTGTAATATATCGTATTAAAGAAAAGGTCCTTGTTCTACAGTTATTAGCTGTTTTCTTCCCCTCCCCTTTTCTAAACTAACTCTCTTTCTGAAATTATAGAGAAATCCATCTTGGTTAACAGGATGGGGTGCCTGCTCACTAAAGGATCAGATTACATCAGCCCTTAGACATTTATATATAAAAGAGTGAGAGGGGAGAATAAGTGCAGAGAGAAAGAATTAGACAGAACAATACATACATGTTTCAGCAGATTCAGCAGCTAATAGTGAGTGTCTCAACCTAAGTGCTTTATTCACTTGTATCATGCTCAGTATTTCTCTATTATGTGTTATATGGTGCTTCTGGGTGATTCTGACTAAATGAGAGTGAGTTAGGGAGCAGACTCTCCTCTCTCTATGTGTATTCTATGGTCAGATATTGTTACCACTAGTCTCGATTTAACGGCTCAGAGACAACTGACAAGTACAGATGCAGTATGCAGAAGTGAAAACTGCAAAAAAATGCTGGACAGACAGGCTTAGATTGGCTCAGAGGGGAACAGGTCAATCCCCCAGCAGGCCCCTGAGGTTCAGGTAATATTTGCATGTAGCTATACAGTGACCCCCCCCCCCCCCCAGAAAGTACTTTACTGGTGGGCCCTGGACACCCCAGTCCGACATTGCAAATAGAAGTCACATAATGGTCAGATATAGAACTATCACTCATGTATACACACATGGCAGCTTATTCTGAAAAGTCATCTGAAAGTTTAGGTACTGTATGCTCTAACAGCATTCACCAAAATCAGTAAATGTAGGATGTTTTATAACAACTACTTCAAGACCTGTATGATCTTAGCCAAAGATACTGTATATTGAGAGCAAATTCCTCCACACATTTGGTACAGATCTCGTTAATAGTGATGAGCGGCATAGGCAATATTGTTTTTTGCGATATTTTGTGAATTTTTCGCATAATATTCGCAATAAATTTGCGATTTTGAGAATTCATGATCTCCAGTCATTATTTTTGCGATTGCGCAAATCGGCACTAATGATGCGCATATTTGTTGCGCAATACATGCAACTTCACATTTTATCAGGTCTGAGTAGAGTAAAGTGATATTACTGATTGGTGCACTAAGTATTGTTGTGACATCACAGCACTATGTCTGTAGCATGTATGTATGGACAGCAGAGAAACAGTAATTCCTATCACACTACCTAACACCCTGCACTGGAACCTATCAGCTACACTATATCAGGATATAACCTACACTGACTATCTCCCACTAACTATCTGTATTATATATATGAGCTAACTAACTATCTAATGTAATTGGATAAGGAATAGGATTCAGATGAAAGCACAGAGCACAGCAATGTCACTGCTCTCTCTCTCAGAACTGCAAAAAACTGCAGAAAATGGCTGCTGGGGAGGTTCTTATATAGTAAGGGGTAGGCAACTTTCCTATTGGTTGCTAGGGATGTTGCTAAGCTCTGACAAAGACATTGCAGCCTTCTCATTGGCCCACAAGCAAAAAGGGAGGTTACCGATGAAAAAAAATCTAGAATATTCGCGATTACGGATATATAGTACTATATTCTACATTTTCACGAATTTTCAAAGTGCCAATATTCGCAATAAAAATTCGTGATTTGAATATTTGCGATCAACACTACTGGTTAATACCATTTGGTTACGCAGAGGCAGAAATGGTATCACCCAACAGAACACCGTATGCTAAATGAGGGTATCTTTGATTTATTACCGAAGAACAACTTTTTTTTAACCTTTGCTATACTACTTAATCCTGAAAAAATGAGAATGAACAACTGACAAATATTTAGAAAGTATTTTTCTATAACGTGTAAAGACATACACTCTTCACCAACATTCTACACTTCATTTTTCTGTTTTCTTTAATTATTACAAGAACCTTCCATACTTTTAGTACCCGGCAGGCAGCTGTTAATGGTGAGCAGTAAACCCAATGTATTTGTTGGCACTATCATAGCCCTCAACCTGTTGGTATATTGTTAGGGATTATAAGGTGGTCATAGGGAGAAGTGTATTATTCTGGCTGCCAAATCCAGCAAATATCTGTCATACACTAGGGATCTTTGACCTGAGTGACAGACATGGCTGCTTATAGGGGCTAAATGTCAGCCTTGTTCTGGGCTAGTAGCTGGAGGTCTGCCAAAAGCCTTTTAAACTGTAGACTTTGGTCCTTTTTTCTTCCTTTTCTGCTTCACTTTTCAGTTGTAACTCATGTTGCCAATTACCAAATGTTGTCCCCTTTGGACCTCTCACATAAATCTTAAGGACTCAAAATTTCAGACCTGCAGAAATGTCTGCCTTTGTGTGATTAATTTCCTTGATGCAACTTATCAGCTTGGTAAGTGCTGAGGAGCGGTTAGTTTCATGTGACATGTCCTCAGAAATAAGTAAATGTTCTCATATTGGCTGATAAATTATCTGAATAATAGTTTGTTTTTAACCTTCTTTCTATTTGCTTTCATTTTTCTATTGTGTATTTCAGTTTTGGTGAAATTGGAAATTGACCTGGATTAAGGGATGTGTTCTCTTCTGTTTTTACATTATTTAAATTTATTTATTTTTTTTGCTTAAAGGGGTTATCCAAGACGATTAAATGCCCCCCATATGCCGGGCCCCGCACACTGAATATACTTACCTGGCTCCCTGTTCCCTGCACCGCTCCTGGTCCCCGCACCACCGCTTCTGCTTCTCCCCATGCGTATCCGGTGTCGGGGAGGAGCAGCCAATGGCAGGCAGGGACGCGGACGAGCCTCCCTAGCATCACCCGCAATTATATGGAGGCTTGTCCCAGGGAGCAATGTAAGTATATTTATTGTGAGGGGCCCAGGTATATGGGGGACATTTAATAATCTTGGATAACCCCTTTAAGTACTTTTGGATTACAATACAGATCTGTGAGTGATAATGTACATTTAGATCTTTGGAAGACGTGGAGTTTCAGTCAGCAAAGTGATAGACTTTTTGGACGATTTATGAGAAAATTCTCATCCTGTATGTGGTGGAAAACAAGTCTTAAACGGTCACTTGCTGTCATTCAGCCTCACCTTTTGACCTTTGCATTTAAACTATGGGGATCGCTCTAGACATTAACTGGTGGATAGTGGTAAGCAAGCACCAAATCTGGAATGGAGGTTATATCAAGAATGCTGAGAACTGTCTAATCCCAACCAGAATTTTCAGTAAGCCTGGGGTTCCTTGTGCCTTAAAACAACAGTAGCAAGACCTATCATCTTGACAGTAGGGAAGGCAATCTTATTTCAGCCTTCTCGAAGATGCTTGGCAAAGCAGTCAGCATCTCATCCAAATTCTAACATTGACAGAATTGTTGATTAACTAGCCTACCCTTTCTCAAAGCTTCCTTGAGGCAACAGTGGGATTAGGGGTTCACCTATAGTGGAAGCATATTTCATAGGTTCCTTTACAGTAACAGGATTGATAATCACTGGTCTATCTAATTTGAGGAATTCCCTGCCCACTTTGCCAGTCTCTGGCAGGCACAACTGTGTGATTTAGAGATAAGAGGTTGAATGTGGAAGACTTCATAGGCGTATATTTGAGATCCACTTTTTTGCATAAGCAGAAACAGATTCAATATTTGTCTAGAGTGACTTGGTTTATTTCTAAACACTGGTGAGCACATGCAGCAGCTTTGTAATATATTTCTTAGAGCTTCATGGTCTTCTCAGGTTTTTAGGCCTGAGCATCTGCTTCTTGTTTATGAAAACGTCTCCACAACACAATGAACCACGGATTACCTTAGGAAAGGTCATATTTTGAGAACTGTAACAAACATGTCTAGCAGACCTTTTACAGATAATAGCATGGCCCAGATGTTTCTATGAATTTATCAAAACAGGTCTCTCTGATCAGAAGTAAAAGCTAAAATGAGAAAGTTTCCTCTAAGTGACCTCAAAGAACTCTTGGCTCTTATGGAGACACACACAGATTTTATAGCACAAATATATTGCATATAGTTGCATCCTTTATAGTGGTGGTCTGCAACATGTGGCTCACTAGCTGTTGTGAAATCCCTGCATGCCTAACAACATTAGGGAGTTAGCTTCATAGCAGTTGGAGAGGCACGAGTTGGAGGCCAACACTTTATAGTGATATTGTGTCTTCTAGATGTCATTTCATTTTTAATGTTATACAATGGTACAAATATTCTACCTTTTATGTAGAATGATGAAAGACTTTTGGTGTCCAGATGGACATGCCCATGGGTAAATTTGTTTTCCATTCTCCATCCTAAAGTTTCAGAACCTTGGACAGTGGATAGATGTTCAGTATGGTAGTCTTAAATATTAACGGTAGCCAAATGGTGGCAGAGCAGGAAAAAAACAAGCTATTGCAATATTGTCAGTGTACACAAACAAAGCAAAAAGCAAAGTACAAGTACTACTTTTGGAAAGAAATTTCTAGACTTAAAAAAAAAAAATTTTTGCAGAAAAATAAAGTATATAATGTAAAATGTATGTAACAGGAGACAAATGATAAATAGTTAGGAACAAATAATGATCTATATAGGTAGAAGGCTTTTATACAATATGTTAATTTAAAGTGGGTGTCCAAATTTTGAAAAAGGCTAGTTCCCCAGAAATTGATCCATGCCTGATATTGCAGCTTTTCCCCTATGAAGTCAATAGGGCTGAAGCGCAATACCTGATACAGTCCATGGAGAAGATATAGCACATGGACAGGGGTAGTGCCATTTTTGGAAAAAAGCACATCCATTTACCTATTAGGATTTTAATTGGCTTGACCCAAGCAATTCAGTTATTGACCAGTATGTTTACAAGTATATATTATTAGTGACATTGACCTTTATTTTGTTTATTTATGTAGGTTAGCCCAACATTTATATAGGAAAAATGTACTGATTTGCATCGGAGCAGAACAGGCAATCACTCTTTGTTATTTTCTAGCCAAACGTAAGGGTAAACTCACATAAACTAATTCGCTAATATTTTTATGGGGTCCTGGGAAAGTGCCACTATTACACCCGTATTGAATAGGACCATGGAAGCTGGAGAATTGATAATATGGAGGAGATTTATCGATGATTGTCTGGTCCTGTGGAAGGGGGAGAAACAGGGCCTGCTAGATTTCATCAAGGGGTTAAATGACAATCAATGGAATTTATCCTTCACTAGTACAGTCAGCGATACCTCCGTTAATTTTTTGGATTTTACACTTTTTGTTGAGGGCAACCAGCTTAAAACCAAAACGTTTTTTAAAGAGACGGATGTTAACGGCTATATAGATACCTCCAGCTGCCATTATACACCGTGGCTGAAAAATATCCCTAAGGGACAAATAAAGAGGGTCTTTAGAAATTGTACCAAAGTGGAGGATTTTAGAACACAAAGCGAGGTCATTAAGGAACGGTTCAGGGAGAAAGGGTATCAGGCAGATGAATTAGCCAAATGTAGCAGGATGATAGAGGAAGAAGATAAAGGAAAGAAGAAAAAGAAGAGAAAGATTTTCGCTTTTCCTTTTTAACTCAATACAATACGCAGGCGGGTTTGATAAAAGATGCCATTAGGAAAAATTGGTCCACTTTAAAAAATGACCCTGTGCTAGGGAAGGATATTCCACAAAAACCGGTAGTTATTTTCAAAAAGGTTCCCTGTTTACGTACCAAACTAGTACATAGTTCTAATCATCAAGAGAAGACAATAAAAGGGAACAAGTTTATCTGGTGTGGGTTCTGCTTGCCATGTAAGAATCGGAAAAGTGAAGATAAAAAAAATAAAATAATGCATATTCAATCTGTGCACTCTAATGGAAAAAGTGTGGATATAAAGGTTAAGGGGCAAATTACTTGTGAGAGTGCAGGGGTGGTTTACATGTTGGAGTGCCCATGTGGACTCCAATATGTGGGACGTACACTCAGGAAGCTTAAAATGAGAATTCAGGAGCATGTGAGGAATATCAAGAAGGGGTTGGAAACCCATAGTGTCTCGATGCACTTTAAATTGGTGCACCGAAAAGATCCAAGTGGTTTGTTCTTTGTGGGGTTGGAACAAGTCAAGCCACACTGGCGTGGAGGGGATGGAGTAAAACAGATAAATAAACGTGAGGTGGAATGGATATATAAAATGGGAACGTTACAACCAAAAGGCCTGAATGCCGAATTTGATTTAAAACCTTGTCTTACCTGAAGCAATTAAGTGTTCTCGGTTGATCTAGGACCTGTGAGTGTGGTGTTGTATCGAGCTAGGACCTTCCAAGGTTGTGGAATTGAATTGGCTGGACAACATCATGTGATATGGGGGAGTTGCCGTTTTTATGAATGAAGGAGGGCGGGCCAAGGCCAATTTGATCTGTGATTGGCCAGGAGATATCATGTGATATGGGGGTGTTGCCGTCTTTATGAATGGAGGAGGGAGGGTTAAGGATAATGTGGTCTGCGATTGGTTAGGAGACCTATTAGAGTAAAGAGGGAGTAGTATGAATGAAACTGACAGTAAAGGAGTAGTCATAGATCGCTACAGGAGGTTATATACCAATGTATGATAGATCTATTTGAAATGTCCCTGTTTTATGTCTTTTATGTATTTGCTATTTTATGTATTTTACATTGTTTTATTGGACATGTATTTGTGTGATTTGATGTCTAAATTTATAATTGATTGGATCATGTGTGAGTGGGTAGGCGGGTGCAAACCAACCTGACCCGTTATAAGACCGCCCTGGAGTACATTGTGAGTATAATAAAACCATTTTTTACTCCAATTTGCATGACGGTACTTCACTATTGGATGCAATTTTGGTGTTCCATAGAAGCCTGGAAAGGAGAGGAGGAGAGGCTTTGACTGGCCTGTTTGCTTCCCCATGTCCGTGATTATCTTGCTGGCTTCGATTGTGGATTTTCTGTGACTTCTGAGGAAGCGCGGTCCAATCAAAAGAAACGCTTTCACCTGTGTGAACTGTACCCACTTCACCATTGGGACCTGCGACGCCACTAAGCAACGTACTTTTTTGAGGCTTATTTATTATTTATAAATCACATAAACTAATGACCAAGTATATACCTTTAGCCTAAGGATTTAAAATACATTTTGCATGTGGTGGCATGCCTGGATTTCATTATGAATGTCTGTTGAAATGACAGTATGTATTTTAGCTCATGAAACCTTTTTTTTGTGAAAAGTAAAATGAACCAAGAATGAATCTGAACCTACAAGAAGCAGAAAAGCTGATGTTTTGACTAGTGGTTTGCTTGTCCACTGCTGCCAGGTCTACAATTGGATTTAATTGTAGCAAGGCTCCTTTGTAAGACATTTTATTTCAATTTATATCTTATGGATGCCTAAGGGTAATAGGTAATCCCATCGACAAAAAGTAAGAAAAATATTTTACAACGGATGGAAGGGTCTTTTCAGATGAAACATTGTACGTACCCAAGTGCCCAAGGTATTAAAAGAGTAGGGGGAGTGTGGAGGGATTTGTATAATATGAAATACCACAGAAAGTGGTTTTCCAAGGAAAACACAAGGAAACCTTCAACGAGAATTTAATGTATGCTTAAGTTTTTAGAAGGAAACATTAATGGTGATATAAAATCTCCGAGGATAACCAAGCCATAAATTGAATGTCGGAGAATGACCTGTCATTGGGGTTATATCAAGCAATGGAGCATTCGACAGAAAATAAATAATTATATGTTTATGGAAGAAGTTCAAAGACCTGTAGGCGGCCTATATTCTAATCCTTGGGTACAACTCTACTTCCAGAAGAATTTTGTTTCGGATGTAAAAAAACAGAGCAGTATTGTTTAATGAGATAAATGATCTGCTTAATATTTACTATGTTACCTACAATCTTCAAAAATGTGACTTTATATTCTTTTATGAAGCAAGAGTGCTTAACCGCATGCTGGGGCGTTCAAGGGAAAGTCATGCTATGCAAGTTCTTCAGCTCCTTGTTGACTAAGCATGTAGCTGATAGGCGCCTAGACAACATTTACAAGCCATCCAAATCCCTGCAATCGAAATAGAGTCCAGCATAGATCTTTTTATTAGATGTTAGGAGTATTCCATTTATATTTTTTCTATATGCTCCACCAGTATTTATCATGTAACGTGCAGTTACATGTTCTTCTTCATTTAGTGTCACAGAGTGTAAGTGTGCTGAGCATTTTACATGGAAATGTAAATAGGAGTTTTCAAGAGTATAGAGAACATAAAAAGAAGAGGTTTGGCCCAAAAAGCATATATTGTAAGCAAGAACTTGGCAGATGTAGCGGAGCTGAACTTGATATTTAACTGTTTGAGGCGGCACTGTTAAAGCACAGATTTGGCTAAGTCCCCAATATATAATACAATATTCCACAACAAACATGCTACAGTATGTGTGATTACAGTTGTATAAATTCATTGCCAGGAATCAGGCAATACTGATTTCTACTTAACCCTTGAAGTACCAGTATTATGAATCTTAATAAGCAGTTTTGTACTTTTTGTGGTTAAACAACTTTTTTTTACTAAACCTACATTATTGTGACTTGTAAAAAATTTTTTTTTTTACCATTTATATAGTAATAACATTTGCCTTTGCAAAAAATGTGCTAGTTATATTTTGATTTTCCTTAAGTTGCTGTAGTATTGGATTATAGTTGAATTTTTGGGGTGCAATATGGGTGCAGTTTTTGTTGGTATATACAGGGTGGGCCATTTATATGGATACACCTTAATAAAATGGGAATGGTTGGTGATATTAACTTCCTGTTTGTGGCACATTAGTATATGTGAGGGGGAAACTTTTCAAGATGGGTGGTGACCATGGTGGCCATTTTGAAGTCGGCCATTTTGAATCCAACTTTAGTTTTTTCAATAGGAAGAGGGTCATGTGACACATCAAACTTATTGGGAATTTCACAAGAAAAACAATGGTGTGCTTGGTTTTAACGTAACTTTATTCTTTCATGAGTTATTTATAAGTTTCTGACCACTTATAAAATGTGTTCAATGTGCTGCCCATTGTGTTGGATTGTCAATGCAACCCTCTTCTCCCACTCTTCACACACTGATAGCAACACCGCAGGATAAATGCTAGCACAGGCTTCCAGTATCCGTAGTTTCAGGTGCTGCACATCTTGTATCTTCACAGCATAGACAATTGCCTTCAGATGACCCCAAAGATAAAAGTCTAAGGGGGTCAGATCGGGAGACCTTGGGGGCCATTCAACTGGCCCACGACGACCAATCCACTTTCCAGGAAACTGTTCATCTAGGAATGCTCGGACCTGACACCCATAATGTGGTGGTGCACCATCTTGCTGGAAAAACTCAGGGAACGTGCCAGCTTCAGTGCATAAAGAGGGAAACACATCATCATGTAGCAATTTTGCATATTCAGTGGCCTTGAGGTTTCCATTGATGAAGAATGGCCCCACTATCTTTGTACCCCATATACCACACCATACCAGCAATTTTTTTGTTCCAACAGTTTTGGAGGGATCTATCCAATGTGGGTTAGTGTCAGACCAATAGCGGTGGTTTTGTTTGTTAACTTCGCCATTCACATAAAAGTTTGCCTCATCACTGAACAAAATCTTCTGCATAAACTGAGGGTCCTGTTCCAATTTTTGTTTTGCCCATTCTGCAAATTCAGTGCGCCGATCTGGGTCATCCTCGTTGAGATGCTGCAGGAGCTGGAGTTTGTAAGGGTGCCATTTGTGAGTAGCTAATATCCGCCGAAGGGATGTTTGACAAATGCCACTCTCATGCGGCGAGTGCTACGCTGTGGGCTCTTGCTGAATGAAGCTAGGACAGCCACTGATGTTTCTTCATTAGAGACAGATTTCATGCGTCCACATTTTGGCAAATCCAACACTGAACCAGTTTCACGAAACTTAGCAAGCAGTTTGCTAACTGTAGCATGGGAGATGGGTGGTCTCGTAGGGTGTCTTTGAAATCTGCTGCAATGACCCGGTTACTGCGTTCACCAGACATCAACACAATTTCTATCCGCTCCTCACGTGTTAACCTCGGCAACATGTCAATGGCTGTAAACAAAGAGAAACTTGTAAATAACTCATGAAAGAATAAAGTTACGTTAAAACCAAGCACACCATTGTTTTTCTTGTGAAATTCCCAATAAGTTTGATGTGTCACATGACCCTCTTCCTATTGAAAAAACAAAAGTTGGATTCAAAATGGCCACCTTCAAAATGGCCGCCATGGTCACCACCCATCTTGAAAAGTTTCCCCCCTCACATATACTAATGTGCCACAAACAGGAAGTTAATATCACCAACCATTCCCATTTTATTAAGGTGTATCCATATAAATGGCCCACCCTGTATATGTAGTCTTAGGGTGGCTCTACCTCCAAGTGAATGGTACCGGTGCTCGTATCGTGACTTGTTGCCCTCTCAGTCACTATTAACTTAAACAACAATATTACTTCTTGGATAGGCACTCGGACATCTAGAGTACATGCAGCATGCACAATTTTATTCTCAAGGAATAAATATATAAATAAATAAAATAATAAATAATAGATTACTCCATAAACTCGTATATAGAATTAAATCCACCCTGGTATGAAAAGTATTTAGTCCATTGATATCAATCCTCTTACTATTCAGTGCTTCTCATTATCTAGTCCATCCACTTTAAAATCGATGAGGTAGTGCAGGTGTCATGAAGCCAAAGTTCCTGTGGGAGGAACTTTGGCTTCATGAAACCTGCACTTAGCATGCGCTAGAAGAAGTGATACAAAATCAGCTGATTTAGTAGTTAGAACGATCAATACACAATTTGAAATCCCCGCTTAGCCGGCAAGCAGGGAAAAAGAGACTCTCAAATGGCCGATTCCCATCACGTGACCGACTGGAGGAGGAGTCGATAACACGAGGGATGCCGAATTCTGACGGAAAATATTGCTCACACAAGCATAGAGGTGATACTCAACTAAATAAGGTTGAAAGCGGAGGTAAGCAAGAAAGACCCACACTGAAGATTAAATGTGACAACGCTCTTTGTACACATACCTCGCAGAGACCAACTGAACAGTTAGTACCTTTGGAATATAATCGTGTGATATCGAATATACGTATATCGCTAGATCGATACAATCCCAAACCGTCTAAAGATTTAATACTATAATTTCGAGAGAAAAAGCAAAATGTCACATTAATCGAAATAATATAACTAAGGAGAACTGTTCTAAAGAACTATTTGTCTTGAACTACCTGATCGATTTTAAAGTGGATGGACTAGATAATGAGAAGCACTGAATAGTAAGAGGATTGATATCAATAGACTAAATACCTTTCATACCAGGGTGGAGTTAATTCTATATACAACGAGTTTATGGAGTAATCTATTATTTATTATTTTATTTATTTATATATTTATTTCAGTCTTTGTTGGTGTTGGCAGTTTTTTCACTTGATTGTGTTTGCTTATTCCTAATTTTGTAGATTTTTTTAAATAATTTATTTTAGCCTTCATGTTCTCCAAGCGGTTTAAAAAATGTTGATAATATACAAATAGTATATTTTTTTGTTACAGAACAGTTCTCCACTGTAGCTTGGCCACACATTTGTTACAGGAAGAGATCTGGATCTGGATCTGCTAAAAGGCAGCATCTCTGCCATGCCAAGGGCACCCAGCAATCATGTGCTTAGCACTGGCATAGCCTCTATTCAATACCCAGTGCCTATTGACCACATTGCGGATGCAAACATTGAAGTGATAATAATCCAATTCCCTTTTCTCTGTGGTCTTCAGTTGTCTCTTAAAACCTATCACCCAACCTATCCCTGCTCATTTGGATTTAAAGTCTAGGACCATGTGCTGCACAGTACATTTATGGTGCATGGTCAGTAAGTGATTAATCATAATGAGGCAAATACAGATGAGCAAACTTCTGGTCTGATTCCGCTGAATCACCCATGCTAATAAATTCGACACAAATTGAAAGTGATCGGATTGTCTGGAAAACACTCTCTCTCTCCCTCCCTCTCTCTGTTTCTTTCTCTTTCTCTTCCTCACTCTCTGACTTTCTCCATGATTCTTTCAAATTAAATTACGTAAAATTAGAATAAAAAAAATAAATTAGGGTCGAATTGTAGAGTCTATTTGTTCATCTTTATTGGCAATGGGTGAAAAATAATCTGGATAAAACAGTTAAATATTCTTTATCGTATATAGCGATCCTATTGAAAGTTGACATAGGGCTACACCTTCATGTCTTGCCTTTTCTCTCTTCATTTTTTTTCTATGAATGCATTCTGTTTATAGCAATCTGCTGAATGAAGACAGCTTGCTTGAGGATTTTGTTCATTTTTTTTAACCTGTGATGTAATCTCGTATACAATAGCCGCAAGCCAGATTACACATAGATGACATCATGGGCAAGCAGCTACAAGCACTAAAGTGCCCACACAGTACACGAGCAAGTACTTTATTTGGTTCTTTTGCAAGGTAAAGTTATTTTTTTTTAGCTTTATCTCACATAATTACTATGCAAGATACAATTTACTCATCCGTTCTTCTGTAATTTTATTCTGACAGCGATGATGTTTAGGACTGATAACTACATGTAGAACATGTTCAGTCTTTATATTTTTATTTCATTGCCTTTAAAACACCGAATCCCAGTGTTCAAGTAAATCATGAAAATGAAAACCTTATTTTGCCGAGATGGAACCTTTAAAAATGTTTGATCATGTAGAGATAAGCCAAACAGTCTCCCTTTATCTGTGTTTTTCTGACAAGTCAGGGAGAATAGAAATAACATCCATATATCATTTGACTCAGATAAACGTACCATCAAATCCCATATGTATGTTATAAAATTGCTTTTATCTTTAAATAAAAACTGGGACATATAATAATAATATTACTCAGCCAACAATATCTAACCTTCTACAGAACGTATACTGAAACTGAAGTCACAGCTTTAGTGGAAAGTAAATGGTTGGTGTCATTCACATGGCAGTTCCATGTCATAGAGCTTTATGATATAGAGCCTCTGTAGGGAATGGAGATATTCTCCCATAGAAGAAATTCTTCTAGAGAAGAATACTTCCTTAATACAGCCTCAAATGGAGCCTAAAACTAGTATTTGGTTTTAAGAACTTATCTTCGATCCACAAGTTAGAGGATAACTATTAAATTGGTGGGGTCCGACCACAGGGACCCCACTGATCATAAGAACAGAGGGCTCTGTCCTTCAAAATGAATGGAGTGTCTGGTCAAGCATGAACCCTGCTGCTCGATTCTTTCTCTTTGGGACTGCTGTAAATAGCTGACTACAATGTCATGCTTGAGTAGCTGTTCCATTAATTACAGAGTATTGAGCCCATATTCTCATGAATGGTCAGACCCTCACCAATATAATAGTTATCGTCTATCCTGTGAATAGGGGATAACCTCTCATAACATAATACACTATAATATAGCCCCATAGACTACTACTGATCCTTATAGCTTATACAGAACCTTAACATGGCGATGTGCATGAGCCTCTAAGTGAAATTCTAAAAAAAAATTATATAAAAGGTATATTTCATTTTTATTCTTAGCTAAATTGGATGGGCTTCAGGATTTTCCTCAGTTCCAGCCTACTGTATTAAGATTAATAAGCAGCTAATCAGAGAAAGTCTAGTTGGCGTAATTACTGCTCATAAAGTCTGGTAAGGATCAGCAGCTTGACTGGGGTCTTGTTCACTAAGCAGCACATTTTATTCATGGAAACTTTCTGTATTTTGTCAAAATATGCTTACAACTTAAAGTTTTCTAGATGTGAAGATAGTTCTTTGTTCTTAAAGAATTTTTTGTTTCATTATTTCTTTGAAAAAATTTACACATTTGAAGGACTGAACCATAATTCTGTGCCATAATTGCTGTACTTATATTCATAGATTTATATAAACTTATACAGTGAGAATTTAATGAATAATCTAATATATAAAGCTGAGTGTATGTGTGTGTGTATGTATGTCCGCTAAAGGAATCCGCACCGTCACACTTACAATCACGAAATTTGGCACACAGGTTCATCAGGTGTCTGGGAAGGTTTTAGACCAGGTCTCAGCTCTCTAGGGCGTACCGTTCCTGTGATATTCCCAAAAAATGCATTAGCCGATAGAAGCCTGGTCACATGACATTTATCAGCCAATAGAAGCTCGCAGGCCCTTAGTCTCCACATACACACAGTTTTACACCAGGTTTCCATAACAACCCAACCATTTTTCTTCACTGCTGTAGGTCAGCTTTAAAGGGGCAGGGCGCTGTGGGTGACACTTTTAAGGGAGTGGAGTGCTGTGGAGGTCACAGTTCAGGGGGCAGGTAGGGTGGCCATTCAGGCCACCCTCAAAAGACGGACTTAAAAACCCTGCCCCCGGGTCCCATTAAGCCACACACTCGACTCGGTTAGGCCCCTCCCCTCCCACTCATGTCAGCTGCAGGGTTGAAAGGGAGGGTGACTTTCTCCCTGCAGCTCATGCTCAGACAGTACAGTGCTGTTGTCTGAGAGTGAACTGTTCAAAAGGACATCCCTATGTCCGTCCAGGCCCTGCGCTGGACGGAGGACAGGGAGTCTGAAAGCCAGACTGTCCAGCCTAAAACCAGACCTCTGGCCACCCTAGGGGCAGGCTGCTGTGGAGGTCACAGTTAAGGGGACAGTCCTCTATGGAGGGCAATGTTAAGGGGCACATTGCTGTAGAGGCCACTGTTAAGGGAACGGGGTGTTGTGGAAATCACTGTTAAGGAGATGGGGTACTGTGGAGGTCACTAATAAAGGGGCGTCTACTGTGGAGGTCACTGTTAAAGGGACGGGCTGCTGTGGAAGTCACTGTTAAGTGGGCGGGATGCTGTGGAGGTCAATGTTAAAGGGGCAGGCTGCTGTGGAGGTCACTGTTAAAGGGGAAGGTGCTGTGGAGGTCTCTGTTAAGGGGGCATGGAACTGTGGAGGTCACAGTTAAGGGGGCTGGGTGTTATGGAGGTCACATTTTAAGGGAACAGAGCTTTTTATTGTGGAAATCACTGTTAACGAGATGGGGTACTTTGGAGGTCACTAGTAAAGGGGCGGACGCTGTGGAGGTCACTGTTAAAGGGGAGGGCGCTGTGGATGTTACTGTTAAGGGGACAGGCCACTGTGGAAGTCACTGTTAAAGGGGCGGAATACTGTAGATGTCACTGTTATAGTGGATACTGTCAATATCTTTTAACGACACACACAAACATTAAATGAAATAGATGAAATATACCCGTGCGAAGCCGGATTCTTCTGCTAGTACATTATAAAGTTAAAATTTTATAATAAAATCCAGGAGCATCTTAGTGAAGGGGTGCACAGTGCTGAGTGGTCTTTCAGTAAATAGGCACCCTAAAGCTATGCACTACAGAGTTGTACATATTCAGGTTGCCTCTCATTGTTTCATTGGTGAGGCTCAATATTACAAGTTCCATGGTTCATAGTTCATAGGTCCATAATTCATAGTGATCAGTGGAACATGTCTTGGGCATGGACCTTTTTATGCATACTAGATTGAAGGCATACATAGCTACAGTGTGGCCAAGGGGATTTCTGTTGGCACAGTATTATGGCATTGTGTAATGTGGAGGTTGCAATAAGACAACCACTTGGATATTGTAAGAAGATATTTGAGGAGCCTTAACTTTTTTTATATGGAGTATTAAAAACAGAAGTCTTTGTTATGCCTTTGTTATGCATTTTTTAGCCATCCTTGCCAACTCTTCTTGAATGTCTGAGAGGCTCCTGGAAAAAGTAAAGCCCTCCCGGACTCCCAGAAGAGTTGGCAAATCTCCTGGGCACAGTATGAAGGGCTGTTTTCTATTGGAAAGCAGCCCTCCATGGACTTTATTGTATAAATGTCACAGATGTAGTAGGGGAGAACACCAAAAGACAACAAGACGGAAGGGAAAAGACACTAGGCCTCACCGCTAGGGAAGGGAAAGGGTCACCACCTATAAAACCCTGCTCCTGGCCCTAACTCCTATCCATATGGGCACCTCTCGATGAAAGAGATGACCATACACAGTAACCTAGAAAACCCTGGTGGCCCTCGGATTCCCTAGACTTAATGACAGGGCAGAGACAACCCGCTCCTTCCCTGGTGAAGGAACCAGCGTTTCACTGAGGCCTAGTAAAGAACAGAGGGGGGGGGGGGGGAATACAAAACACAACAAGCGGAACACTTAACTTCTAAGGATGATGGATGATGGATAATCAGGACTTCAACTAGAACCACACTCCAGCTCTTTCAACACCAAATGAAGCTATCCAGAGCAAGGAGTGATGGGTGAAGTCAAACTAAATAGGGGGAGGTAAAGGTCACATGATCCACACCTGAACAGGAGGTGTGGACATACAAGCAACACACAGACAAAGTGAAACCAAATGAGGCTGTCAGATCACTAATGAGCAGATAATCTTTCAGACCTTCTCAAACCTGTCACCGGTGTGACAATATGGTGCTTGGTTATCAGACTCAGCCCTGGTACTCAAATATGCTGTGAGGCATAGAGAAGGTGGACCCAAGTATAAATAAGATGTGGAGGCAGAGCTGTGGTTCAGAAAGAGGGCACTGTCAGTTGTAACCAATATGTGAGAAAGAATCTAAATCGCACATCCTCATTACTATGCTATTGATACAACAACTGTTATAATTTTAAGCAAGATAAACTATGGCTATACAGCACTATTATCATAAATTTGCTATGCACTATTAGGAGGCATTTAGTATACAGTTTGATCAAAGAGCATAGGCCCACTTACCACGACAAGGTCGCCTCCTTTCAAGTGGGGACCTACTCTAACTATGGCGCGGCGCAGTGCGGCGACCATCACGCCCCCCACACCGCTCCAGCAGGCAATGGGACCCAGTAGCCACACAGCACCCACTGTGCAGAAAAGCCAACCAAGGCCCCGGGTCCCATTACTCCACCAGCACGGCACAAAAGCAGCGACGGCCACCGCCCAGCACCGCATGTGAACTGGTGCAAAGAGCTCACCTGTTTACAGCCTTTCAGGAACACCAACTGAGATTTGGTAGGAATTTTAAACTCTCTCTGAGCTCTTTGCACCAGTTCACATGCGGTGCTGGGCGGTGGCCGTCGCTGCTTTTGTGCCGTGCTGGTGGAGTAATGGGACCCGGGGCCTTGGTTGGCTTTTCTGCACAGTGGGTGCTGTGTGGCTACTGGGTCCCATTGCCTGCTGGAGCGGTGTGGGGGCGCGATGGTCGCCGCACTGCGCCGCGCCATAGTTAGAGTAGGTCCCCACTTGAAAGGAGGCGACCTTGTCGTGGTAAGTGGGCCTATGCTCTTTGATCAAACTGTATACTAAATGCCTCCTAATAGTGCATAGCAAATTTATGATAATAGTGCTGTATAGCCATAGTTTATCTTGCTTAAAATTATAACAGTTGTTGTATCAAAAGCATAGTAATGAGGATGTGCGATTTAGATTCTTTCTCACATATTGGATACACTGTCAGTTGTAAGTTGGCCATGGTATGCAAAAACGCACATTGGGTATGTGTCATATGGATGAACCTCCTAGAGGGTAACTTAAGTATGATTTTACCTAACATCAGGTTCTGAATTGTGTTCATGTAACAAGGATGGTTGGTTCAAGGGCTAGAATGATATCTACAGAATATATGTAATTTTCAAAATTCTGATTTTGTAGTGAAATAACACTTCAAATAAGCCAACCCACTGGTCTGTTCAGGCAGTACAAATGGCTTAATAAACCTTTTAGATCATTGTAATCATGGAAGCAGTGCGATGAGTGTTGCAGGAAATCCACTAGTTTAACCCATTTTCTCAGTTAGAAACTATTTACGTACTTTTTATATGGGTTCGGATCATATCTCTCTTGTTAAATCAGTTCCCTGTAGAGAGTTCAGGGATGTGATGACAGGTACTACAGGTTTATGAGTAAATTGTGACTAGAGATGGGTGGGTTTTCTGTGGGACTCAATCCTGCTCATAAATCATTTATCCTAAATGTCATGCTAGAGATGTCTTTGGCCATTGTTCAAACACATAACTGAGCCAGGTGCAAAAGTGTGTCCTATGGATCTTTTATTTAAAACGCAGGCTTTAAAAGACACAAAAACAGTATGTCGTTTCAGTAAAGGTATGTACACACACTGTAATTCATTTCACTTGTATAGTATCCCCTAAATTTCCATGGCAATATATATTTTTTTAGTTAACGGGGCCCACAGGTATAGTTCTTGCGTACAGTTCCGTAATATCAGGTTTTGAACGCTATATTAGAAAGGCCTAATGCGCGAGTTTCCCTGGTAACAAGCAAGTTTGTTTGCTCTGCAGAACCTCGTAAACATCAAGCATTGCATAATTGGGGGTTTAGGAAAACAATTTATAGGGAAAAATGTGAATAAACAGCAGCTTCTTTGTCCACACTGCAACTGTAAAACCTCAGCCTGGTGCTTACCCGCGCCACGTACACTGCCTAATGTAATTGAATTAGCATTTCAAAGTCTGGTGGTCCTCATGTCTCAAAAAGTCAGGCCTTGACCATACCAGAGTTCATTGTCTAAGGTACACTGGAATATTGAGAGGTGGCTTCCAAATTGGTTGATATGGGCGACAGCAGTTATTATTCCATAATAATGAGGAGATGAATCAAAAAAACTGGTCTTGTTCCCCATAGCAACCAATCAAAGCACGGCTTTCGCTTGTCCTAGAAGTTTATGATGTGAAAGCTGAGCTTTGATAGGTTACTGTGGACAATGAGGTCAGTTTTTTCTGTTAGAATAAACTAAATGTAATATTCATATCCTGTTTCTATCCAATTTAGGGTAAATGGCATGTTATCAACAATTCTAAACCCTCCATTAGGATGGGGCCACACATGGCTCTCGTTTTTTACTTTAAATCTATTGCTTTTGCATCAATTTGGTGAACATTGAAAAAAAAGACTTTTGTGGCTTCAGTCTTGTAGGATCAAGTTTGTAGTTAAAGGGATTGTCCCATTAAGGCAATGTACAGTAGCACTATTTGCAGAATAGGGGATGTATCTGATTAGTGGAGCCCCAAACAATCACGAGAACAGGACCCACGCTTCCCTGTTGGAATGAAACATCAGTCACTTCTATGTGGTGCCGTATAATTCAGCTCTGCGGAGCTGCCAGAGATAGCTGAGTGCGTGTACTTAGCTATCTCTGACAGGCCCATAGAGGCCCATTGTCTTAATAGGATAACCCCTTTAATTACTGTACTAATGGAGAAAATGTCCGATAACAGGTCTATATCCAATTTGACTACACATGAGATATCTCATTAGCAGATTAGATGTTCTTCTTACAAGCTGAAACATTTATAAACAATTCAAAGATGCATGATATAAATATTTGTAAGCCAGCAATAACAAGGAAAGCCACCATGTTTACTCTTTGGCTGCCTTCACACGTGATTTTGTTGCAGATTTTGTTCTCCAAGTGAAAAATCTGTTCCATTCACCTGAATGGGGTGTGCCGAAATCCATGTGCCGCCTAAACAACCCCATTCAGACTTGACAAGGGTACATAGGGGGAGGGAAAGGGAGAAGGTAAGGGGGAAGAAGGAGAGTAGACATGGAGACTGGTCAGAGTTGAGGGAAAGCTGAATGGAATAAAGTGGTTCCATTCAGCTTTCCCTCAACTCTGACCAGTCTCTAGACCTCAGACTGGGCCAAAGTTTCACCTTCCAACAAGACAGTGACTCTAGGCACACAGCCTAAATGACACTGGAGTGGCTTAGAGACAATCTGTGAATGTCCTTGAGTAGCCCAGCCAGGTCCCCATCGAGAGACCTGAAAATGGCTATCCACCGATGGTCCCCATTCAACCTGAAAGAGCTTGAGAGGATTTGCACAGAAGAATGGCAGAAAATCCCCAAATCCAGGTGTGCAAACCTTGTGACAACATACCCAAGAAGACTGGAGGCTGTAATCGCTGCCAAAGGTGCTTCAACTAAGTCCTGAGTAAAGGGTACAAATACTTGAATATGTCAATGCAAGATTTTAGTTTTTCCTTTCCAATAAATAAATTCTAACATTCTGTTTTCCCTTTCTCATTATGGGGTATTGAGAATGATTGGGAATTTTTTTATTTTTTTATTTTAGCACAAGGCCGCAAAATAAGTAAAGAAGTCTGAAGACTTCCTAAATACACTGTGTATATACTGTATTTTAATGTCACTATCTAGATTTCAATATCCTTGCATTTTTCCCTCTGACCACTCAGTGTCACAATAGATTGACACTTCCTGCTCTGTATAGATCACTTTTCATCAGTCATCTCATTTTTATGACAGACAGGATTACAATGAAAGGTAGCACCTATATATAGGTAACACAGGACTCAGTATTCACAATAGGTGATAGTCACAGCTCGCCTCCTCCCCCTCCCTGCACAGGTCACAGAACATGCCCACAATACTCATAGAACATGCCCACAATACTCATAGAAGTCAATGAACATATCCAGACTTTAGGTTTCTGTGGTCAATGTGGCTGAATGCTATTATTAGCAGCACAGGGAAGATTTCTGCCACCATAATCATATACAGAATCACTGATTTGCTTTTTATATATTTCGCAGCTATTACGGAATACCATGTGACAAGCATACAGGCTTGGAGTGGCTGATAAGAAATAACTTCATAAATGAATATGTTGTGTGATATAATAATTTTTTACTCTCGCTTTGCATTCATTGGGATTTGAGCCTGCAAGAAAAAGTCGAGCTTGCCCATGCTGTGGAGATTGCTTGCTGCTCTGTATATGACCTCAGTTACTTTGCACTCATCATCCGAATTCACTATGAATACTATTTATTTCTCTTCTGCTTACTTTAAAAGCAGTTCAAAGCAAATTGCAAGCACTCACTAGTGGCATGATCAATTGCATTTAATTGCAGTGTGTATGAGCAGAAACTCTTTTCATCTAAAAAAAAAAATTCTATCTAAAAAAAAAAACTGCATGTGTAAGGAATCGGTAGTGTGTTGTTATTAAACTTCAAGGACTCAGTCTGCTTACCACAAACTTGTGACTCTGGAAAAGCACAAGCAGGAGATGCTAGAGGGCAAGGACGAGGTTTCAGGAGAATGAGAAGCACTTCAGGGAATATGGGATACATATTGTTTTAAAACTTCTTCCCATGCTTTTCCCAGTAGAGACCAATACGTTGTCATTTACTAACATTATTACATTGGCGTTACATGTGTATGTCCCTTTCCACTTCTTTATGTGCTGATGTTTTTTTTTAGGTTTTTTTTGTCTTGCATGGACTCATATTTTATTCCTATTATTCACTGGATAGGACGGAAGGGACTTTTGGTATCTATGGAAGAGAGTATGGCATAATAGTGTCCTTCTTCAGGTAGTTGGGTCATGTCTTGGTGGGGTCACCCTCAAATTGTAGGCTCTCACAGATGAGATCACTGAGTTTTAAAGGGGATTTACACAATTTGCATAGTCATGGCTTATCCTCAGGATAGGTTATGAGATATGAGATCAGTAGGGGGGGCCACTCCAGTCAACCCTGCCGATCAGCTGTTTGAGGAGGCAGCGGCACTCACCACAGTTCTGGTGAGCACCACAGCTTCCTCACAGTTTACCAGTGACAGCTCCATCCTCTGGATATTGGCTGTGCCTGGTATCGCAGCTCAGCCCCATCCACTGGAATGGAACTGATTTGTGCCTAGACCATGTGACCAACAAACATGATGTCATATAGCCTAGGAAGAGGCCTAATCACTGACTGAGAGATGTGACCTCTTCATACAGCTGATCGGCAGGGATGCTGGGAGTCATCATTGATGACCTATCCTGAGGATAGGCCATCAATATGAAAATTCCAGAAAACACTTTTAATGGGAAATCACTATTCATTATACCTTCTAAATTTTTTATTCTTTATTTTTTGTAAAAATGTTTGTTATCTTTACCAGAATGAAGCCTCTCTGGGGTACTCTGAACAAAAATCAAGACATTTAATGGGGAATTTCTGCGCCCTGCACTCCAGAATTCGGGCTTCAAAAAGGTCGCTAAATGGGGCTTGGGCTTACTTGTGACATTTTGCATTCTTAAACCACTCACTTTAAAAAGTAGGCAGGAAACTTGGCATGGTTAGCCTGTCAAGCTGATTTAACCTAGCCTTTTCAACTGCATTTTTTAAAATTGTCTCAAAATTTTTCATAATCATACTCCAGTGAAGGGATGGCGTAACACAACACGACAGAAGTGTTACCCTTAAATCAATATATGTTGAAATTTTGCTATGAAATCTACAACTCATCCTGTAAAAAGTAAACCCTCATACAGTTATGTAGAAAGAAAAATGCAAAAATTTAGATTATTTGATTAATTGTCCAGGATTTTGATATTGATGGCCAGTTCTCAGTTTCAGATTGGCGGGGGTCTGACACTCTGCACCCCTGCTGATCAGCTGTTACCTTGTAGCTCCGGGACCAAAAGTCGGCTCCAGAATTACACAGGTCCACCAATTGTGTAGTGGATGGAACTGGTAACTGCAGCACTTCTCCCATTAAAGTGAATACTGGAGTAACCAGCTCCATCCACTGCACGATGGATGTAGCTGTGTAACTCTGGCACTGACTACCGACTCTGGAGCCACAAAGATACAGCTGATCAGCGTATGGGCCCTGGTGCGAGAGTTCAGCTTGGGCCCCCTTCCCTCAGTGCTTCGTGGCCAGGGCAGGGAAGCACATATCTTTCGTGTTGCCTGAAGAAAAAATTGAAATGGCACCCCCCCCCCCATGCCAAATTCTAACCCCTTTCCTCCAGCCAGAGGTGTAACTTGACCAGCATGCACTTTCTATAATACCTGTGTCTTCTTATGTGGCACACGGGTCTTTGGGCCCCCTCAGGCTCCTGGGCCCGGGAGCGACTGCTACCTCTGCACCCCTATAGCTACGCCCCTGGATCTAATATTGATGGCCTGTCCTAGGGATCAGGCCATAATTATCAAAATCCTTGATGCACTAAATTAATTAAACCTCGTGCAACATTTCATTTGGTAAAAATTACTGTAATGCAGACTCCTGCAAAACTTACTTTAAAAACTCCCCTCTTAATAACTCTTCCCCTTAATTTCTTTACCAAGTGCTACATTGCAGAGATGAATTAACGGATGTACATTGTAAAAGACCATTGGATCAGGGAGGGCTTAGAACTGAAACAGTGTTATCATCCTGTGTATCTGTACCAAAAGTACACATACTAACCATATAGAACTCTAAAACTTGATCGGAGAGTTTCTACACTAAGAATGGAAAAACATATTTGTGAAAAACACCTATTCTGGTTTACATCACCTGCCAATCAGCAGATGTCAAAACTTTACGTTTCCCTCACTTCCTGTCTAGGCACAGTGGGACGCTGATACAGCGTGTTTCCTTGAGCTGACTGACAGGACGACATCTATATCTCCAGCTTTACATGGATTATCTTTCTCTAGCCTAATTGAGGAAATAGACTTGAAAACTTTGTTTTATTTTCCATCAAGTGGTTGCATAAAAACTGCTCATTGTGCTCAAGCTTCGGAACAATGTAATAAACTAATAATGTATTAGAATAATTGTTTCTACCGAGTTTGCAATTCTACTTCCATCTGAACAACTGAAAACCTTTGAGTACAATCTTTCAAGGTGGACTTTCTGCTTTGGACAATCCATAAATGTCACATCACCATTTAGCTTTCCGTTTCTTTCTGATCCGTCAGAAGAACAGAAAAATAAAATAACTAATATAAATAACAAAACAAGTAAAAGAAAAAACTGATATCTGACGGAAAAGACAAAAACTGATTTAAAACTAAGCACAACTGGTGCTCAAAATAACAGATTAATTAAGAATAACCATTTATTTTAAGTTTTACTTTTCTGTTCTTCTGACAGATCAGAAGTACAGAAAGCCTAACGGTGATGTGAATTCGGCTTTTGAAGGATTTCTTTGTCAATAAACCATTTGCAAAGTGTCACCCTGCTGTGACCCCCGACAATCAGCACAAATTTACTGCAAAACCTGACAGTAAGTGCTCAGTTTCCCTGCAGCGCCACCACAAGTGGAGCTAAGCATTACACAATGACCACTGAGTGTCTGTGTGATGCAAGGCAGCACAGGTCGCCCATCACCTGAGGAGCTGCTCGGCACACTGGTCAAGAGACAAGTAAAAGGGACCCCCCCCCCATTCATTAGATTTTTCTAATAGAGTATGAGAATGGGTTTGGGAGAATGGCTGTTTCAGATCGTGGTCTGCACTTTCTTCACTCCTTCAACCTTCTTAGTATCATTTTGTTGTTATTAGTTGGTATTTGAACTAAGAGTAGAAAAAGACTGTGGGGGAGATTTATCAAACTGGTGTAAATTAGAACTGGCCTAGTTGCCCATAGCAACCAATCAGATTCCACCTTTCATTTACCAAAGGAGCTGTCCAAAATGAAAGGAGGAATCTGATTGGTTGTTGTGGGCAACTAGGCCAGTTCTACTTTACACCATGTATTATGGACCCATAGGCACTCCATGTGCTACCACTTTGTACAATAAGGCAC
The DNA here is from genome assembly GCF_905171765.1 of Bufo bufo. Lineage (NCBI taxonomy): Eukaryota > Metazoa > Chordata > Amphibia > Anura > Bufonidae > Bufo > Bufo bufo. The sequence goes on along the minus strand of NC_053393.1, from coordinate 441,885,306 downwards.
CATATTCTTCCCTAGAAAAGATACCAGTTTGGACCCATAGCAGTCTATGAGCACTGTATAAGGGATCTGTGCAATACAGCTCCATAATATGGCCATGTGTGTTATTTATGTATTGATGTCAATGTTACCATTGAGAAAATAGTTATTTGGTGGACAATTTAAACATAAAAAAAGAACATATACAGAAATAACAAACATCAACATTATTTTCCCCTTTAGAGTCCCCCTCCTAATCCGAGAGGAGACAAAAAATGCCCTTCAGTGCAATCATTTTCTGATGAGCAGATGTTAGAGTGTTAGAGGTACGGAGATGACAGTGATCTTGTGGAAGGTGTTTCATATGGCTCCATATTATTTCAGCTCTTTTCTGTCACATGAGCCATTTAATCCCACTATTGAGTTCAACTGGCGGAACATAAAAATTGCTGTAAGGGTTTTAAAAGCAGCACGTTATCCATATTGTTAACTGACTGTAACCACATATGAATACCGGGACACAGAAGAGTCAAATGAGTCGTAAAGTCTTCAGTGTTGGCCCCTGTGCCAGTATAGTAAAGCTGACCATATGCATTATATGTATATTGGCTGGACCTGTGAATTTTGCTGGGTTGGGCTAAGCATCTTAAGCTAGTTTCACTGTAATGTTTACAGATCCGGCAGGCTGTTCCGGCCGGGAACAGCCTGCCGGATCCAGCACTCCCAGACGCTGCCAGAATGCCGTCCAGCCCCATGAGCTATAATCGGGTCCCGTGGAGATCTGGCCGCAACCCAGCAAATATATGGAAAATCAGATGAACAAATATTGCTGCGCAGTGGTTTTTGTCCAACCAATTCCCAACATCCGATGCTGGATCAACCTCCCGGAAGGCTGTGTGAAACAGCCTGCGGAATCCGGCACTGCCAGAATGCCATCCAGCCCCAATAACTATAATGGAGTCCGGTGGAGATCTAGCCACAACAAATGTACTGAGAATCAGATACTGCTGCGCATTGGATTTGTCCGGCAGATTCCCAGCCAGAAGCCTGTGCCGTTAGTATGAAACTAACCTAATGTGTATGGTGGCCTCCCGACTCTCCAGTGATGGCTGATGTCAGTCATTTTCTCCCCTTTCTCTATTCATAGGAGCATCGGGACAGATAGCTGTCACCCGAATTATCTCATGTCTATGGCCAGCTTTAATGTAATCTTACATGGTTTGTAGACCTCGAATTGATGTGTCTAGTCATCCTACAGTGAAAGCATGGCCTGGGATGGACAACATTAGGCAATCCAGCCTGTGTTCCTTAGACAAACCAGCCTATTCCTTCTGTGGCTTGTGTCTGATAACTCATGTTTGTTCTAGCGTCATTATCTTCCTTAAAGTTTATCATGCAATGCAGAGACCTTACAGAACGGCAGACATCCCATTCTATGGCGCAGGATATAACTGATAGGGGCTCTAGGATTTCCTAGCAGTTATCATGAATTGATAATTGAGTAATTATAGTGTAGAAATGGGTGATGTTCTTCTGTAACATTGTCATTTTCTACGTACTGATGTTTTCTGTATTGATAGATGCATTGTTCACAATCAGAAGCAATATTTTCCAAGCAGTCTAGGTAGCTTTTTTTCATTTTCATACTAGTACATGACACAACCGATCATCGGTTATACTTGTATACTGTCTGTCCTGTATGAAGGAAATGATTAGAGATGAGCGAAGCGACTAACATCGGAAGCTTGCGTCGCACATCTCTAGAAATGATGAATTTACCCCAGTAGTGGCTGCTATCGTCAAGGTTTTTAATAGGAAAGAGTTGAGAACTGTATTGTGTAATAAAAATAAAATATAGCGTGAACCAATATATAGAGAATTATTCTGCTAGTGTGGGCGGATTACTTTTTTCAGTTATCCATTCTGCCACCATCATGATTTGCATGTGGAACCTACAGTTTTGGAGAATGTTCATATGTGTATCCCTTGTCATCATCAAATATGTGTTTTTCATTGTCATTTTTGTTAAATTTTGCTTTATTGGAGTCTTTTATTCAACCTAAGCATCAACTGCAGACATATACATGAGGATTGCACTAGTGTTTCATGTAAATGCTGGAGTTGCTGGAATAAGGCTGCTGCCTAAGGGCCCTTAAAGGGAACCTGTCACCGGGATTTTGTGTATAGAGCTGAGGACATGGGTTGCTAGATGGCCGCTAGCACATCCGCAATACCCAGTCCCCATAGCTCTATGTGCTTTTATTGTGTAAAAAAAAAAAACGATTTGATACATATGCAAATTACCCTGAGATGAGTCCTGTCCCTGACTTATCTCACGTACAGGACTCATCTCAGGTTAATTTGCATATGTATCAAATCGTTGTTTTTTTTACACAATAAAAGCACACAGAGCTATGGGGACTGGGTATTGCGGATGTGCTAGCGGCCATCTAGCAACCCATGTCCTCAGCCCTATACATAACATCCAGGTGACAGGTTCCCTTTAACATGGGTTATGGTTCTGAACAATGATTGCAGATAGATATGGTTGCATAAATGCTCGTTGCAGAGAACTGCTCTGTGTGAAAGTGTTGCTAATCAGCCGACAAACGAGTAAGCGCTCATTTGTTGGGTGGTTGCATCTTTTATTCTTGTTCTTTTTTGGCAGCACTTTGCGCTGTGTAAATAGGTTTGTGCTGATGACAGCATGCAAAATGAATGGATGGTGAATGATCATAACAGTGATAATTTGTTCTCCACGCACTTTGCATTGGGCCATGTAAAAGGCCTTCTAAACAAAGACTGATTGACTTGTATATGGACATCTCCCTTTGTTTGGGGCTTTAATTGCCCCCATGTAAAAGGACCTCTGTTGGCCAATCGCAGCGCAGAGCTCACAGCCTGGGAGGTTATTTTCTCCCAGGCTGTGAGCTCTGCAATGCGATTGGCCAGCGCTACAGAAGAACAAGGGCAGACTCCGCCTACCATAACTTAGTGACTGGAATCTCTGCCTACTATAACTTAGTGAGCGGAGATACCGGAGGGCATAGCGGGAGAACGGAGTGGCGCCCAGGGATCAGAGTAAGTGCAGTGAGATCCCCGGGCGCCGCTGTACATGTCTGTATAGTTAGTTTAGATTTTCTATTCTAGTGAAAGGTCCTCTTTAACATTATATAAGAGTAAACTAAAAAATTCCCTGACAGTATAAATCTAGAATAAACAATCAATGCTGCAAAAACTATTGAATAAATGGGCCTTTATCTGAGCAGATGGTAAAATGAGGCCGGTCCTTTCACACAATCAGTATTTCTTTACAAAAACAAGTGTGAGCGTTGTACTGTTGCAGAAAAAAACGGTATAGCCTCCTGTTTATTATTAAAAACATTTGTTTCAAGTTGTACGCTGGTTTTATGCAGCGAAAATCTGAAAACAATAACTCCAGCTCATTGACATAAACCGGCTGTCAGGTCCTTGTAGGATTTAGGTTGATCAAGAAACACAGAAGGGAGGGAAAAAATGGTTTTATTTGCAAATTTAGAATTTTAGCCTGTGGAGTTTTCAGGTTTACCAGCAGTAAAGGTAGGTACACTTGTATTATAGGCTGTTAGGGGCACAGCACTGCCTCCTTTTTGTAGTCCCTAAGGACACAATTAAGAATTATAGAATGTGGAAAGCTGTTATTAACATAACTATTCAGCTGGATAGAATTCAACATGTATGGGACTTTTTTCCTCTCGAATTCAGGCTCTGGGCTAGCAGGCAATAAAGACCCAGCACACTGGTTATAGGGGCCACATTTTAATGGACATTTGCGCAGCTTGTGTTTGTTACTGAAAATCTAAGCACAGATTTAAGCATGCTGCATAAACCAGCCACTAGCTATTGTGGGAATCATGCTTACTTTGTGCAGCCTTCATCTGTACATGAAGAAGGGCTGAATTTTTTGTTAGTCTGCATTCATTGTTAGACATAGTGTCACGGCACAGTGTTGTAAATACACTCCACACTGAACACAGAAGGGAAAAGGTATTAGGCCTGGAAACTATGGAAAGGGAAATAGTTACTCCTAGTAAGTCACTACGCCGAGCCCTGACTGCTATCAGTATGAACATATCTTGATGGTAGGATTGTTCATACGCAGGAACCTAAGCCCAGTCTCATCCTAACGGGGCCCTGCAGATAGTGTCAGGACACGGATGACCTATTCCTTCCCAGATGAAGGAATAGGAGACCCCCTCAGGCCTAATATCAGCAGGTAGGGGAAGGCAAAAAAACACCAAAAAAGATAAACTAAACTTCTAGAAGTATGCGGCCGAACAGGAACTCAGAGAGAACCAACACCAGCACTTCCACAAACAAGGAGCTATCAACCGCATAGCATGATGGGTGAGGTCAGACTAAATAGAGAAGAAGGAATGATCACTTAAGCTACACCTGAGATAAGAGGTGTGGTCATCCCCAGCAACAACACAAAAAGTGAAACCAAACAGGCTGTCAATCACGTGAAGCCAGTCTCCTCGATCTTCTAGTCCCTGTCATAGGTGGGACAGTGACACATAGACAGTCGAGGGTCCCCATCTGCAGCATGCCCAGGAAGACCCAAAGGGGAGAATAGGAGTGGTGGTGGCTGTGGCTGCTACAGTCACAGTGGCTTTCCTCACACCAGGGCAGTGTTAGGAGGGTGCACTCTTTCTTCCCTTGGGGCACACCCTGTAGGATGGTAGTTGGGGTGTCCATGATGTTGAATGTTTGTACGGGTGCAAGGCAGGCTGGGTAGAGTGCTATGGCCGGCAGATGGTGCAGGAGTCAGTAACCAGGCCAGATGTGGCAGAAACAAAAAAGCCTCTTTTTACTTAAATGGGAGTTGTGGTACATCCAACAATAGCAAAAACACAGTTCTGACAATATACAGTGCGAATCTCCCCAGATGGTTTTGTATGGATTTCAGCAAGGATAGAAATAATCGTCCTCTTTCCTTTCTATCTTTCTCAAGTCTTTTCCTGCAGAATCTATGGCTGGCAATCTCACTTTTGAAGTTGTGCCCATATTTTGCAACTGAGACATACAGGTTTTAGAGGTATGACCGTCCAAGTCATGTGCAAGTGTAAAAGGGTGTCTTAACAGTTTTCCCCTCACTGCAGTAAAGTCTAAATAGCTTAGGTAGCAGGATACTTTACTAACTCCAGTGCTCTGTCATGCAGATTTCTGTACCTTCTTTCCTCTTTCATCTGTTATGTAGATCATCTAGAGATCGATCAATCTCTGTAGCTTTAGTCCAGTCTTGTGAGGAATAGACCACATGGAGTTGCTTCCCCACTCTTCCTCTAATAGCAAACTCCAGGCTAGAAGTCTCTAGCCTAGCCTCACAACCAAACAAAAACAGGTATTATTCCATAATAAAATCACCATCTTTATTGATAATTCATATTAAAAGATAAGTTAAGCAACATAGTACACAGATAAAAGACAATGGAGGGTGAGCCTGCAACTGTAATACAGGCAAGTGCCACATATAAAGTGCAAGTCTAAAATTCAGAGATACTGCAGTGAGGATCACCCACCACTCCCGATTCGCATTTTGCCAACAGCTTCGTCAACCAATAAGAAATGGAGAGAATACTAGTGCTCCTGAATTACTGCAATTATATGTATATGTTCTATAATAAATGCTTGGGAAGATGGCACCTGAGGGATACCACATTGGTTTGGCCTGCATGCCACTACACTTGTGCATGGACGGGCGGTATGACCGAACCTGGCATCACTATGTCAATACATCACAGTCAAGCATACGCTGTGAGTGGCTACAGCAATACATTAATCATATGACATATGTGAATCGCAAAATTGCTTATTACAAATGATAAAAGTGAGATCATAATTAAAAAAATGTGTGATTATACAAATATAACACATAATAACAAAATCTATGTAAACAAATAAATAGATAAAACATACCAGTGCAAATGCATAAAAAAAATAGGTAATACGTAGAAAGGGGAGAGATGGTGAATTGGTGATCAACATAAGTGTGATAAGACAAAGTGAAAAACGTGTGCAGGTGCTCAGTGATAGTGACATACTAGTGAGACAACACGTAAAAAAAGGAGGAGGGGGGAAAGGGAGGGAGCGGAAAAAACAAGGACAAAAACAAATATAAAAGAGGGGTAAAAAAAAACCTCTCAATGCGAAGTTAATTCCATTTAATAGGTAGAAAAGGCGCCATTTTCTTAAGAATAGATAGTACCCCCCCAAAACAGCTCTGGAGTAATATATATCCAAAAACTGTATATGAACCACTTGCTCTTATAATAATAGAGCACTTCTTTTACGTCTCCCTAGTAATTCGCCAGTAACTGGAGCTGCTTGGTTGCTTGCACGCAATCTCTTAAGACATTAGGAAGCTACTTTTATTTGGCCACCATACATACTGGGTCAAGTTTACTAAACTTATAGATGGCGTAAACTTAGGCTGTCTAGACCTGCACCAAATGTATCACAGGGGCTCAGGGTGAATGATAATTGTAGTGCATGGCTAGACAGTTTTGTATAACTTTATGCCAATTTTGAGAAAGAATTTTGCATCTTAGGCCATGTTCTTTTACATTAAGTCTAACCTCTTCTAATGAGACACATCCCCTTTTCAAGAAAGTTGGGAAAAGTTATAGAAACCTTAGTTGTGCCAGTTTGCGCCACTATTTAGACAGATTTTAGGAACAGATACATTACTAAATCTGGGCTACTGTTTGTTCGGGTTGTTCATCCGATATGTCTGCCCCTGGTTGTATTATTTAGGCAATAGCATAACTCAGTAGTTGTACCTGAAGTTTTGTGTAAGCCCTCAATAAGAAACAGGGGCTACAGAGCCTTCCGTGCAAAAACAGTATATGGGCCCTTGGTTTCCAAATACTAATTTGATGAATGTTGGGAGTAACAGTAGCTATCCAGAATTTCTCTCTTTGTTATTCATAAAATCCCTCACTGGTCTACTGGTCCACCAGCTCTTGCAAGCCGTGGACAGTTTCTTATGTGGACTCTAACAATTTTTAGGAGGGGCTATTATTTTTTATTTTCAAATATTACTGGGCTTCTTTGCCTACAGCTGCACAGATTACCTAAATGGTATATCGGGACAGCACATTAGGATATTGTCACGGCTGAGGATGGGGGAAACCCTCAGCCGTGAGGTGCCAGGTGTTGAAGTAGCTACTCGGCCATGAAGCCACAGGACAGGGAGCAGGTCACCTCCTACAGCATCCCTACCCTGACCCTAACTCCTAACCTGCATGGGCCGACCTTTAAGGTAGGAGGGCCCATGCGCCGGAACCTCGGAGCCCTGTCTTACCCTCCGCAGATCCCTGAGCTAGGAGCTGGGTAAGGCAACCTACTCCTCCTTAACACGGAGGAGCAGGAGCCTCAATGGCCAAGCTGTTGGGAAAAGGGGAACAGAAACAGCAATACGGAAATGGCAGGTGAACAGACATTCACCAACCTGCCACAGCCCTGCTGACTGGATCCCTAAACAGACAGGGATCCAGAACCGTTATGCTGCACAAACACATATGAAAATCCCAACAGACAAACTTGCTACAACACACACATAAAGACATAGGCATACATAAAACTATACTATGAACTGTAAACTCAAACTATGACCACAGTGGTGGCTCTCACTGGCGGATGACAAACACAGGAGGCTGCTATCAGCAAGCATGCTGAAGCAACCTACTGAGCTCTGCAAGAGAGAGGGTCTTTATAGGCCCAAGTGGCCACACCCAAGGATTGGACACACCCAGTGACATCACACACACACTGGGAAGGGAGTTAACCCTACACACACCACAGAAGGGAAACTCACAAAAAGGAAAAGTGTCCAACAGATCACACTGTGGCCGTTGCCGCAAGCAACGACATGGGTGGCACACGTGTCCAGGGAGTCAGCCCGAAGGCCGGGACACTGCCACCACATGTACATAATACCACCTAAGGTTGCCACGGGTAACCACAGTGCGAGGAATGATGTCCGTGCGCACACAAACATAAAACACAGTGCACACCAGACATACAAACGTGCATCCACACACAACTCCCCGGGAACCGCACACAAGGCTGTTGTCCGCGGCAACCGCACCGAGGCCAACTACATAATGCCTCAGCTGCGGTTGACACAACAATCAAAACCGCGGGCAACTGTATGCGGCTCCCAAGGAGTCACGACCATAACCGTGGCCGTGACACTCCCACCCCTCAAAGCCCCCCCACCAAAAAAAAATACGTGAGGGACTCAGACAAGGGGATAGGAGAAGGGGACGTCCATTCTCAGTGCCGGTTCTAAAAAGGGGTCGCTGTCAGCTGCATCCTCTCCCGGCTCACACTAGCCAGTCCGACGAGGACTGCAGCCCGCACCAGCAACAAAGGGGAAAGAACCACTGAGAGATGGACGAAGGGACTCTCCACACACGTCCCCACTCCAGTCGCTGCCAGCAGACACCCCTAACCAGCACGCAGCTGGACTACTTACGGAGTGCTGCCAGCAAACGACCAGAGATGGGAACATGGAGAGGGACGAGGGACCATGGACACGGAAGGTACGGAGGCGGGGAATAGCCACCAACCGTGCCGCTAAGGGTGATCCCCCCGGGACGTTCTCCCTCCGGAGAACGCGCATGCAGTCCACAAGGGTATGGGACTGCATGCTGCACCCTCTTCCGAAGGTATGCACACCGCATACCAGACACACACCACGTGTAGTAAAATCAGGGGGACGCCACACGAGGCAATGGTGAAGGGATGGCGGGGAAACGCCACTCACCGCGCCATCAGAGGCGAAACCCCCAGAACGCTCTCCCTCCGAAGAGCGCGCATGTACCCCTTCACCGACGGCGGTACATGCTACACCCTCTTTCGAGGGTAGCTACTCCCACCCCTCAAAGCCCCTCCCAACAACAAAAGGGGAAAGTTGGTGAGGCATAAAAAACAATGGGAGGGGGGGAGGGGAAAGACAAACAAAAGGGGACACCAACACGGACAACGGTGAGCGAGGAATGGCGGGGAATGCCACTCACCGTGCCGTAAATGGTGAGCCCCATAACGCTCTCCCTCCGGAGAACGCGCATACACCCCATCCGCAGATAGCGGTGCATGCTTTACCCTCTTTCGAGGGAACGCCACGCGGGAAGCCTCTGTGGTCATACTGTCACGGCTGAGGATGGGGGAAACCCTCAGCCGTGAGGTGCCAGGTGTTGAAGTAGCTACTCGGCCATGAAGCCACAGGACAGGGAGCAGGTCACCTCCTACAGCATCCCTACCCTGACCCTAACTCCTAACCTGCATGGGCCGACCTTTAAGGTAGGAGGGCCCATGCGCCGGAACCTCGGAGACCTGTCTTACCCTCCGCAGATCCCTGAGCTAGGAGCTGGGTAAGGCAACCTACTCCTCCTTGACACGGAGGAGCAGGAGCCTCAATGGCCAAGCTGTTGGGAAAAGGGGAACAGAAACAGCAATACGGAAATGGCAGGTGAACAGACATTCACCAACCTGCCACAGCCCTGCTGACTGGATCCCTAAACAGACAGGGATCCAGAACCGTTATGCTGCACAAACACATATGAAAATCCCAACAGACAAACTTGCTACAACACACACATAAAGACATAGGCATACATAAAACTATACTATGAACTGTAAACTCAAACTATGACCACAGTGGTGGCTCTCACTGGCGGATGACAAACACAGGAGGCTGCTATCAGCAAGCATGCTGAAGCAACCTACTGAGCTCTGCAAGAGAGAGGGTCTTTATAGGCCCAAGTGGCCACACCCAAGGATTGGACACACCCAGTGACATCACACACACACTGGGAAGGGAGTTAACCCTACACACACCACAGAAGGGAAACTCACAAAAAGGAAAAGTGTCCAACAGATCACACTGTGGCCGTTGCCGCAAGCAACGACATGGGTGGCACACGTGTCCAGGGAGTCAGCCCGAAGGCCGGGACACTGCCACCACATGTACATAATACCACCTAAGGTTGCCACGGGTAACCACAGTGCGAGGAATGATGTCCGTGCGCACACAAACATAAAACACAGTGCACACCAGACATACAAACGTGCATCCACACACAACTCCCCGGGAACCGCACACAAGGCTGTTGTCCGCGGCAACCGCACCGAGGCCAACTACATAATGCCTCAGCTGCGGTTGACACAACAATCAAAACCGCGGGCAACTGTATGCGGCTCCCAAGGAGTCACGACCATAACCGTGGCCGTGACAGATATTAAATCAATTGTATCAAACTCATATTCATTCACCTCTGTTGCATTTGATAAACTCAACTCTGCTTCATTTCCCATCTGTTAGCTGACTGCTTGCTTACAATACTGTAGGTTAAAAAGGCCAAGCAATACCAGACTGGGGCTGATGAGTTTTGTCTAAATTTTTGGATGGTGCTTTTCACAATGCCTTGTAGGACTAGCCCAGCTGAATGTAATGATACCTTTCACTTACTGTAGAGATGTGTTGCGTCATTCTGGAGAAAAAGTACTTTTAATTCATATGCAAATGAGCAGTTAAATGCACTGAGGGCGGACCCAAGCTGCTTTGTGCACCCCTGCCTCTCCTGCTTCCTCTGCCAGCCCTCCTCTCCTTCTTGATTGACACTACAAATGCCTAGTCCTCCAACCTGGCCTTGTCAATGAGGAAGGAAAGAAAAGGGCTGGCAGTGGAAGTAGGAGGAGCACAGTGGTTTGGGTCCGCCCACGATGCACTTAACTGCTTATTTGCATATGGATTAAAAGTACCTTTTTTAACAGAATAAAGCAGAGTCGCTAAGTGAAAGTTATCATTACATTCAGCTGAGCTAGCTCTAAAAGGCATTACATCTGGTTGAACAGGGAATTTTCTGGTGACAGGTTACCTTTAAAATCAATGGACTGTCCGTATTGAGTCCTCCGCACTCACGGCTTATAGGTGAAGATTATGAACAGGGGAGACTTCTTTGTTTACCCAAAACAGGGTGTATGAAAACTAGACATCCCCTTTAATTAAGGCTACTTTCACATTTGCGTTTTTGCTGAATCCATCATGGATCAGCAAAAACACTTCCATTATGATAATACAACCGTCTGCCTCCATCATGAACAGATCTGTTTTCTTTTGTGTCCGAAAAAATGTTTCCGCCACCATTGACTTACATTGTGTGTTATGACGGGTCAGTTTTTCTCCGCATACCAGGACGCACTCAGAAACGCTGCTTGTAGCGCTTTTGTGTGCATCATGGGAATGCAACCAAACGGAACGGACTGCATTCTGATGCACTCCGTTCCATTCAGTTCAGTTCTATCCCCATTGACATTGGATGGGGACAAAACTGATGTGTTTTCCTCCGGTATTGAGATGACGGCTCTCAATAGGGGAAAGCGCAGACGTGAAAGTAGCCTAACGCACATTGGACACTATTGCATTGCACAGAAAGATCAATTTTTGTCAGGACTGTGTCTGTACTGATGATGATGGCTAATTATACGTGGAATCCATTCTAAAGTGATCTCAGAAGAGCCAGGATGATAAGGTAGTGATCTCAGAAGAGCTGAGATGATAAGGGAGTGATCTCAGAAGAGCCGGGATGATAAGGGAGTGATCTCAGAAGAGCCGGGATGATAAGGGAGTGATCTCAGAAGAGCCGGGATGATAAGGGAGTGATCTCAGAAGAGCCGGGATGATAAGGGAGTGATCTCAGAAGAGCCGGGATGATAAGGGAGTGATCTCAGAAGAGCCGGGATGATAAGGTAGTGATCTCAGAAGAGCCGGGATGATAAGGGAGTGATCTCAGAAGAGCCGGGATGATAAGGGAGTGATCTCAGAAGAGCCGGGATGATAAGGGAGTGATCTCAGAAGAGCCGGGATGATAAGGGAGTGATCTCAGAAGAGCCGGGATGATAAGGGAGTGATCTCAGAAGAGCCGGGATGATAAGGGAGTGATCTCAGAAGAGCCGGGATGATAAGGGAGTGATCTCAGAAGAGCCGGGATGATAAGGGAGTGATCTCAGAAGAGCCGGGATGATAAGGGAGTGATCTCAGAAGAGCCGGGATGATAAGGGAGTGATCTCAGAAGAGCCGGGATGATAAGGGAGTGATCTCAGAAGAGCCGGGATGATAAGGGAGTGATCTCAGAAGAGCCAGGATGATAAGGGAGTGATCTCAGAAGAGCCGGGATGATAAGGGAGTGATCTCAGAAGAGCCGGGATGATAAGGGAGTGATCTCAGAAGAGCCGGGATGATAAGGTAGTGATCTCAGAAGAGCCGGGATGATAAGGGAGTGATCTCAGAAGAGCCGGGATGATAAGGGAGTGATCTCAGAAGAGCCGGGATGATAAGGGAGTGATCTCAGAAGAGCCGGGATGATAAGGGAGTGATCTCAGAAGAGCCGGGATGATAAGGGAGTGATCTCAGAAGAGCCGGGATGATAAGGGAGTGATCTCAGAAGAGCCGGGATGATAAGGGAGTGATCTCAGAAGAGCCGGGATGATAAGGGAGTGATCTCAGAAGAGCCGGGATGATAAGGGAGTGATCTCAGAAGAGCCGGGATGATAAGGGAGTGATCTCAGAAGAGCCGGGATGATAAGGGAGTGATCTCAGAAGAGCCGGGATGATAAGGGAGTGATCTCAGAAGAGCGAGGATGATAAGGGAGTGATCTCAGAAGAGCCGGGATGATAAGGGAGTGATCTCAGAAGAGCCGGGATGATAAGGGAGTGATCTCAGAAGAGCGAGGATGATAAGGGAGTGATCTCAGAAGAGCCGGGATGATAAGGGAGTGATCTCAGAAGAGCCGGGATGATAAGGGAGTGATCTCAGAAGAGCCGGGATGAAAAGGGAGTGATCTCAGAAGAGCCGGGATGATAAGGGAGTGATCTCAGAAGAGCCGGGATGATAAGGGAGTGATCTCAGAAGAGCCGGGATGATAAGGGAGTGATCTCAGAAGAGCCGGGATGATAAGGGAGTGATCTCAGAAGAGTCGGGATGATAAGGGAGTGATCTCAGAAGAGCCGGGATGATAAGGGAGTGATCTCAGAAGAGCCAGGGTGATAAGGGAGTGATCTCAGAAGAGCGAGGATGATAAGGGAGTGATCTCAGAAGAGCCGGGATGATAAGGGAGTGATCTCAGAAGAGCCGGGATGATAAGGGAGTGATCTCAGAAGAGCCGGGATGAAAAGGGAGTGATCTCAGAAGAGCCGGGATGATAAGGGAGTGATCTCAGAAGAGCCGGGATGATAAGGGAGTGATCTCAGAAGAGTCGGGATGATAAGGGAGTGATCTCAGAAGAGCCGGGATGATAAGGGAGTGATCTCAGAAGAGCCAGGGTGATAAGGGAGTGATCTCAGAAGAGCGAGGATGATAAGGGAGTGATCTCAGAAGAGCTGGGATGCTTCAGAAATGCTTTGTTGGTATAAGCGATCACAGCCGTTACTCTGCAATTGTTTCAATCAATAAGTGCACATTTCATCTCACTGGGGACCCCGGGCATAGATAATATCTCTGTGATGCTTTTGACAAAGGTTCACTAAAGCTCCTTTAAAGTTTAATGTACATAAACACAGCCAGAGGGTCTCAGATTGACATTCTGGCATGGGTCCAGGCTGCTCAGACCTCGCTTTATAAATGGCAGCTGCCACCACAAGAAAAAAAAAAGGAATTTAGTGTTTCATGAGCTGTAGGTATAATGTGTACTCTCTGTGCACTCCTGACACTTTCTTGCAGCTCCCAATTTAGTTTTCCATAATACAGAGGTATTTGGTGTACCAGGCTTTATTTGAATAATGATTTGATGGTTGTCACATGGCAAACATTGGGTTTGGATCCGGACACCACAGCCCACAGTTTCCAGTCTGTGCTCTTTACTGCACCACATTACAAGCCAGTCCTTTTTTTTATTTTTTTTCATGTGGCTTATTTGACAGCTCTTGCCGTTTCCAGCAGCATCCACCTTTCTTTTTCATTGCTTTTCTTGTATGCACAGATGTCCAAAGACATCTTTTTTATGGTTGTTTCCTGTAAATGTCAACTGAAAATGTTAGCAGTGTGGTCTATAAGAAGTGTTGTATCTGTATGTGTAGGTGCAATGAGCAGTTACAGTGCCTTGCAAAAGTACTTATACCCCTTGAACTAGTCCACATTTTTCTCGATACACCCACAGAGTTAAATGTATTTTATTGGGATTTTATGTGATAGACCAACACAAAGTAACAAGTGTGCATGAAGTGAAAAGAAAATGATACTTGGTTTTCAAAAAGGTTTATAAATAAAAATCTGAAAAGTGTGGCGTGCATTTGTATTCAGCCCCCTGTAATCCAGTGTGACCAATTGCCTTCAGAAGTCACCTAGTTAGTGAATAGAGTCCACCTGTGTGTAATTTATTCTCCGTATAACTACAGCTGTTCTGTGAAGGTCTTAGATGTTTGTTCGAGAACATTAGTGAGCAAATAGCATCAGGAAAACCAGACAGGTCAGGTATAAAGTTGTGGAGAAGTGTAAAGCATGGTTAGGTTATAAAAAAAATATACAAAGCTCTGAACATCTCACGGAGCGATCTTCAATCCATCATCCTAAAATGAAAGGAGTATGGCACAACGGCAAACCAACCGAGACATGGCCGTCCGTCTAAACTGACAGCCAGGGCAAAGAGAGCACTAATTAGAGAAGCAGCCAAGAGGCCAATGGTCAGTCTGGAGAAGGTGCAGAGATCTACAGCTCAGGTGGGAGAATCTGTCCATGGGACAACTATTAGTTGTGTACTCCACAAATCTGCCCCTTATGGAAGAGTGGCAAGAAGAAAGCAAGCCATAAGAAGTCCAGTTTACAGTTTGCCACAAGCCATGTAGAGGACACAGCAAATATGTGGAAGAAGGTGCTCCGGTCAGATGAGACCAAAGTTGAACTTTTTGGCCTAAATGCAAAAAGCTATGTGTGGCGGAAAACTAACACTGCACATCACCCTGAACACACCATCCCCACTGTGGAACATGATGGTAACAACATCATGCTGCGGGGATGCTTTTCTTCAGCAGGGACAGGGAAGCTGGTCAGAGTTGATGGGAAGATGGGTAGAACAAAATACAGGAAAACCTGGTAGAGGTTGCAAAAGACTTGAGACTGGGGTGGAGGTTCACTTTCCAGCACAATGACCCGAAACATACATCCAGAGCTAGAATGGAATGGTTTAGATCAAAGCATTTTCATGTGTTACTTTGTGTTGGTCTATCACATAAAATCCCAATAAAATACATTTATGTTTGTGGGTGTAATGTGAAAAAATGTGCAAATGTTCAAGGGGTGTGAATACTATTTCAAAACAATGTACACAGAAATATGCAAGATCTAAAATGCAGCATGCTACCATTCGCTCAATGCACAGTTATGTAACAACCAACATTATTTCCTATGGGTTACAATGAACAATGAAAGCCCAGGATGAGCAGGTATTTAAATGATACAAGTTTTACTGAATCTTTTCCCACAAAACTATATATCAATCTGCTCAGCTCCTCCTGATCTATAACGTGTCACCTGCAGCTCATATACCATGTTCCATTGTGTCAGGTTCACTTTAAAAGTGGACATAACAGCAGTCAGTATTAAATGGACATTTGTGACATTTGTTTCATATTTTGATTTACATATATATTTTAGTTTTTTACAGCACAGTTGAAATATTAGGAATCGTATTATAATACAGAGATTTCATTTGGACACAGAAGCAATTGAATGCGACATTTGTTTCATATTTTTCATATTCTTTTTTCCTTTTTTTCTCCTTGTATTGTTTTTTATTATATGTGTTCGCTAATTAGTCACGTTATGTGACGTCCGTAATCGCCTGTTGGGCGGGCTATTAAAATGTGATTGTATTGGTGTATTTTTACTGTTTGACAAAGGCACGGTGTGGTGTCGAAACGCGTCACAGTCATGTGGCAATAAAGAAATCTTTTTGCATGAACATCAAGATTGAGTGTCGGTCCTTCCTTTGACATAAAAATTTTGTATAGTGCTTAGTTATTCAACAAAATATGTCTGTATAGCACCACCTGCTGGATGTTCTTTTGCTTATTTCTCTGTCCACCTTAGTAACATTGCTGACGTAGATGCACATGCTCATTTCCATTAATGAACGGCTACCAGCTAAAGGAGAGAGCTTCAGAAGAAAGGACACCCCCCCCCCCCCCCCCCCGAGCTGTGATAGAAAGAGAGAGAGAGGGAGAGAGATACAGCAGAAAAGACATGCCCCCTGAGCGGCCCGTTTGAGATCAATCTAGCAGAACAAATGGAACAATCCATGAGACAATCTTTGGATCCATATGAGATGCAGGGCTATGAGATTCCAGAAAGAGATTGTCATGTACTAGATGATGTCTGATTTTCATCTTTTACATTAATCGTGGGATAACCCCTTTAAGTCCCGGAGCAACCCTTTAAAAGGGGTTGTCTCACTTCAGTAAATGGCATTTATCATGTAGACAAAGTTAATACCAGGCACTTACTAATGTATTGTGATTGTCCATATTGTCTCCTTTGCTGGCTGGATTTATTGGCCTGGATCATGTGCATAGGTTGGCAGCACCTTTCCTACAGTGTGCAAGCACCGCCACTACTGCTGGATTGCAATGTGGACAGTCACAATACATTAATAAAGGGCTTGTATTAACTTTCTCTACATGATAAATGCTATTTGCGGAAGTGAGACGACCTCTCCAAAGGGTTGCTCCGGGACTCAAAAAAATACAATTTAGGGACCGTGACTGTGATACATTTTTTGGCATTATTTTTACGTGTATTTTATATATTTTATGTTGATGCATAATTGAATAAATTATTGAATGTTATTTTTGCTGTGAGCCAGTCATTTTTTTAATGTATATCTTGTATTAACGTTGTCTACATGATAAATGCCATTTGCTGAAGGGAGACAACCCCTTTAAGCCTCACCAGGTACGTACACTATGTAGTATTGAGACAAAAGGTGCATATTTGCTTTATATAAACTGCTTTCTAATTGGGGTTTTACTGACAAACTAGCAGACTCTATCACCCTGGCTTTGCTAGGCAGCTGAGAATAAGTTGGGTTTCAAATAACATTTCAGAGAAGGTGTTGACCACAAAACATTCTTTTGAAGCAGATTTTTCATCTGGGTTTCAGTGTTTAGTCAGTCCTCACTTTTTAGTTTACATCATATTTTTCACTGAAACTTTCCAGTAACAAAAAAAATAATAAAATATAAGCTTAGATATAGACATGCATTATGTTATGCATCTTTAGCTTGGGCTGACTTTTTAACTGTGTTCTTTAATTAATCTACTGTGATTGGCACTTGTAGTATTTTTAAGCTGCAGCTTCACACAAACCCCCTCGGCCTCAGGTAAAGCGTCCATGTGCTAGAAGGAAACCAGCAGGAAGGAACATAAAATACTGCAGGTTTTAGCTTTTCATATCCATTTAATTTAAACACATTTAATATTCGCCCATATATTAATTTCCCCACAGACAGCTAGTTTGAAGTTAAATGGGTAAGTAACTGTGGGATAATGTTAAAGTGTCAAGTGCTAAAACTCACGTGGCCCCCATAGGATATTATAAAAAAAGGAAACCTGATCCTTGTAGCCTACAAAATTTTAAG
The DNA here is from genome assembly GCF_905171765.1 of Bufo bufo. Lineage (NCBI taxonomy): Eukaryota > Metazoa > Chordata > Amphibia > Anura > Bufonidae > Bufo > Bufo bufo. The sequence goes on along the minus strand of NC_053393.1, from coordinate 441,867,653 downwards.
TGAAAACACTATTATATTTCCACTGGTCAACCACGAACACTTTATAAGAAAGTGAGATGGGGTCATTTGATGTAGACAAATGTAGTCTGTTTAGTGTTGGGTCAAAGGCTGCTAATTAAATTAAGTTGACGATTTTCTTCTGCATGTAAAGCTTAGCAGCTAGCTCCGTTGTGATATAAGGACATCTATTTCCAGGAGGTAATGTTTGGCGAAGGAGAGTTTTTACGACTCAATGCAAGAGGTGACAGACTGAGATATTTAGGAAACAAAACTCTCTTAAAAGAGCAAAGTGAGGGAAATGTTTTCTGATTATACTTATGTTCCATATAAAGTTCCTCCAAGGCGGCTGCTTTACCTTGGCAAGATGCTGCTGCTACATAATGATTTATTGGACAGAACATGAAATAGATGTCATCTGTCCGTGTGTGCTACATGGCTCAACCAAAGAGAACACCAGCACCTGAACATAGATTGGGTATCTGCAGCTATTGCCACAACCTGTAGAAGAAATACCATTGAACTTACCAGAACCTTGAAACAACCTCAAGGGAAAAAGTCAACAAAGTGTAGGACTCATATCCTGAAAGTACACTGTGACGTATTACAGTATAGAGTATTACAATAATTATTTTTTTTACTAAACTTTGAAATCTCATTATTTTTGTTAAATCTAATATATTATGCAGGTTTAATGTTTTATTTAACCCCTTAGGGACCCATGACGTATCGGTACGGCATGGTTCCCGAATCCTTAAGGACCCATGACATACCGGTACGTCATGTGTTATTCCGATCACCGCCGCCCGGCGGGCAGTGATCGGAACAAGGTGCCTGCTCAAATCATTGAGCAGGCACCTCGGCTAAATGCGCGGGGGGGGTCCCGTGACCCCCCCGTGTCGGCGATCGCCGCAAACCGCGGCTGTAAGGGGGACCCGATGGCATGGAAGGCAGCGTGATGCCTAAGGAAGGCATCGCGCTGCCTTCCGGTGAAGAGCCTGTGAGATCCAGCCCCCTGGATCTCACAGGCCGGAAGCTGTATGAGTAATACACACTGTTTTACTCATACAGCCAATGCATTCCAATACAGAAGTATTGGAATGCATTTTAAAGGATTAGACCCCCAAAAGTTCAAGTCCCAAAGTGGGACAAAAAATAAAGTGAAAAAAAAGTTGAAAAAATTACGTTTTCCCCCCAAAAAATTAAAAGTTTCAAGTAAAAATAAACAAAAATGTCATTTTCCCCAAATAAAGTAAAAAAAAAATTGGTAAAAAATAGGGAAAAAAATAAAAGTATACATATTAGGTATTGCCGCGTCCGTATCGACCGACTCTATCACATGACCTAACCCCTCAGATGAACACCGTAAAAAAAAACAAAAAAAACTGTGCTAAATAAACCATTTTTTTTGTCACCTTACATCACAAAAAGTACAACAGCAAGCGATCAAAAAGGCGTTTAGCCACCAAAATAGTACCAATCTAACCATCACCTCATCCCGCAAAAAATGAGCCCCTACCTGAGACAATCGCCCAAAAAATAAAAAAAACTATGGCTCAGAATATGGAGACACTAAAACATCATTTTTTTTGTTTTAAAAAAGCTGTTATTGTGTAAAACTTACATAAATAAAAAAAAGTATACATATTTGGTATTGCCGCGTTCGTATCGACCGGCTCTATAAAAATATCACATGACCTAACCCCTCAGATGAACACCGTAAAAAATAAAAACTGTGCTAAATAAACCATTTTTTGTCACCTTACATCACAAAAAGTGTAATAGCAAGCGATCAAAAAGTCATATGCACCCCAAAATAGTGCCAATCAAACCGTCATCTCATCCCGCAAAAAATAAGACCCTACCTAAGATAATCGCCCCCAAAAACTGAAAAAACTATGGCTCTCAGAATATGGAGACACTAAAACATGATTATTTTTTTGTTTCAAAAATGATATTATTGTGTAAAACTTACATAAATAAAAAAAAGTATACATATTAGGTATCGCCGCGTCCATATCGACCGGCTATATAAAAATATCACATGACCTAACCCCTCAGATGAACACCGTCAAAAAATTAAAATAAAAACTGTGCTAAATAAACCATTTTTTGTCACCTTACATCACAAAAAGTGTAATAGCAAGCGATCAAAAAGTCACACGCACCCCAAAATAGTGCCAATAAAACCGTCATCTCATCCCGCAAAAATCATACCCTACCCAAGGTAATCGCCCAAAAACTGAAAAAATTATGGCTCTCAGACTATGGAAACACTAAAACATGATTTTTTTTGCTTCAAAAAAGAAATCATTGTGTAAAACTTACATAAATAAAAAAAAAGTATACATATTCGGTATCGCCACATCCGTGACAACCTGGTCTATAAAAATATCACATGATCTAACCTGTCAGATGAATGTTGTAAATAACAAAAAATAAAAACGGTGCCAAAACAGCTATTTCTTGTTATCTTGCCTCACAAAAAGTGTAATATAACCAACCAAAAATCATATGTACCCTAAACTAGTACCAACAATACTGCCACCCTATCCCGTAGTTTCTAAAATGGGGCCACTTTTTTGGAGTTTCTACTCTAGGGGTGCATAAGGGGGGCTTCAAATGGGACATGGATGGTGTAAAAAAAAACAGTCCAGCAAAATCTGCCTTCCAAAAACCGTATGGCATTCCTTTCCTTCTGCGCCCTGCCGTGTGCCCGTACAGCTGTTTACGACCACATATGGGGTGTTTCTGTAAACTACAGAATCAGGGCCATAAATATTGAGTTTGGTTTGGCTGTTAACCCTTGCTTTGTAACTGGAAAAAAATTATTAAAATGGAAAATCTGCCAAAAAAGTGAAATTTTGAAATTGTATCTCTATTTTCCATTAATTCTTGTGGAACACCTAAAGGGTTAATGACGTTTGTAAAATCAGTTTTGAATACCTTGAGGGGTGTAGTTTCTTAGATGGGGTCACTTTTATGGAGTTTCTACTCTAGGGGTGCATCAGGGGGGCTTCAAATGGGACATGGTGTCAAAAACAACAGTCCAGCAAAATCTGCCTTTCAAAAACCGTATGGCATTCCTTTCCTTCTGCGCCCTGCCGTGTGCCCGTACAGTAGTTTACGACCACATGTGGGGTGTTTCTGTAAACTACAGAATCAGGGCCATAAATATTGAGTTTGGTTTGGCTGTTAACCCTTGCTTTGTAACTGGAAAAAAATTATTAAAATGGAAAATCTGCCAAAAAAGGGAAATTTTGAAATTGTATCTCTATTTTCCATAAATTCTTGTGGAACACCTAAAGGGTTAATAAAGTTTGTAAAATCAGTTTTGAATACCTTGAGGGGTGTAGTTTATAGAATGGGGTCATTTTTGGGTGGTTTCTATTATGTAAGTTTTGCAAAGTGACTTCAGACCTGAACTGGTCCCTAAAAATTGGGTTTTTGAACATTTCTGAAAAATTTCAAGATTTGCTTCTAAACTTCTAAGCCTTGTAACATCCCCAAAAAATAAAATATCATTCCCAAAATGATCCAAACATGAAGTAAACATATGGGGAATGTAAAGTAATAACTATTTTTGGAGGTATTACTATGTATTGTAGAGAAATTGAAACTTGGAAATTTGCAATTTTTTACAAATTTTTTGTAAATTTGGTATTTTTTATAAATAAAAAAAATTTTGACTTCATTTTACCAGTGTCATAAAGTACAATATGTGACGAAAAAACAATCTCAGAATGGCCTGGATAAGTCAAAGCATTTAAAAGTTATCAGCACTTAAAATGACACTGGTCAGATTTGCAAAAAATGGCCAGGGGTTAATGTCGTTATAAAAAAAAATGTGCATTTTTTTGTAGGTTGTCTAAAAGTGCCTTCCATATGTGGCAACACCCAGCCAGTTGGCACAACAGATATTAAGTTTTTTCAGATAAGATTTTTTGTGAATAATTAGTGTTCGAGTGTGAGTGAATCGAAGTATCTGAAGTAGACCTTGATCCAACTTTCAGGAAAGATTTGATCTGCCGCAAAGCCAAATTTCCTTGCTCTTCGTGGTAACAAATCAATTTTCCCTTAAATGGTGGTAAAAAAAAAATATACATACTCACCATCTTGACTATTCCTCTTGCAGTGTACATGTGTATTAAGGGGTTGAGAGAAATAGCAGTCGGCCAAGCAAGCAGCCGACTGACAAGCATCCAATGTGCATGGCCAGCTTAAAGGGATTATCCCATGTCTAATGTAAAAAATGAAAATCAGACATTATATAGAACATGGCAATCTCTTTCTAAAAAAGCTAGAACCAGCCCTGTACTTCACATGGATCCAGAGACATCCCCATTCATTCCTCTGCTAGATTTCTATCAAACTGGCAGCTCAAGGGGAGGGTCTTTTCTGTTGCAGCTAAGGGGGCGTGTCCATGCTCTCCCTATCACAGCCCAGGAGGCAGTTAAAGGATAAAACTGAGCATGTGCGGCCATCTCAGTGAGCAGGTCAAAGAAATAAGAAAAAGAACAAACAGCAGGTGGCGCTATACAAATACATTTTATTGAATAACTCGGTGGCTATGCTAAATTTTTAATTACATGCAATTACAAAAGTATTCAGATCCAGGTGCTGGTTTGGAAAACTGTAGAATATTTTTTGTGGGACAATCCTTTTGAATCGTAGTTCCTCCATATAAAGCGATGAAGGCTGAAATGAAATATGAATCTGTTTTTCAGCATTTGTCTTGTAGGCTTGATATATGGCTCTGTTACATTTCAGTATAATGTTGACAAATTATATTTTCAGATTTGCTTATCTCTAATCCCAATGTGTTTCTCAAGAATTACACTGCTCTTTGCCAACTTGCTAGAAAGCTGTCACGCTGGCTGGCATTGGAGACATCTTATAGAAGGATTCTGTATATTTAAATAGTGTATGTGCTCTCGTTATCTTTTTACACACTTTTTTCTTTCATCTTTGTACCATATTTCCATGGGAGAGTCAAGACTACTTTACTTTTCCCTAAACATACTAGTTTACTGTATATGAAATACTGTAGCCAGACATATCCTGATTGTTCTATATATACGTATATGGTCTTGGCATTTCTCATAGTTATGCAGAGACTCCTGGCTCAAGAGCAGTAGTAATGCATCTGGAAAATGTTAGCATTGAATCTGGGGCCCTAGCTATGGCCAGTAAAATATTACATTTAGCACTCATTTAAATGAACCTTAAATATGCCTCTGTGAATGTGAAAATGTTGTGAGCTGTCAAAGCACATCCCGTAAATGATGTGAAATATTTTTCAATAAATAATCACAGTCAGTTGCAGCATTAGACTTTTTCTTCCATTGATCACCAACTTTGACAAATTTCTGGAAGAGCTTTGAAGAGTATAGAGAAAAATGTAACTCCAGATCTCATGCTCAAAGTTTAAAGGGTTTTCCAGGATTTTAATATTGATGACCTATTGTCAGGACAGATCATCAATATCAGATCGGCGGGGGTCTGACAGCCAGGACTCCTGCTGATCAGCTGTATTAAGAGAAGGCACATGCCATGCGTGTGTGCCATCTCCTGTCTCTCTTCCTGCTTGCCATAGACATAGCAGCGAGCAGGAAGAGAGACAGGAGATGGCACGCGCGCATGGCGCCTGCTTTCTCCTCATACAGCTGATCGACAGGGAGTACTGGGTGTTGAACCCCCGCTGATCAGATATTGATGACCTATCCTTAAAACTGGTGGCAGGAGACTCTGCAGGTTGGGCAGGATGGACTGGATGCAGAGGCAAGCATCGGGCACCAAAGTGTCGCCGTCATAAGAGCTTTGAAGTAGAAGAGCCATCAAACATCTGTACTTAAATCAGGGTTGCCAACTAGAATTTTTCATTTTTCTGGACAACTTATCCCAGAATAACAGACATCCCAAAAAATCTATGGACAAACTGGAAAACCATAATGAACGATAAAGATTATAAGTAATAGATGTCTTTAGCTCAATATACCAATAAGAACTAATTACCAGCATTTACAGTTACCTTCAAAATCAAGTACCACCAGACTCAAAAAAATCACTTTTTTTTTTTTTTCGTGGACACAAGAAAAAGTCACCTTTTTTATGAAGTGTTCAGAAATTTCTGGATGGTTGACAACCCTGACTTAAACACAGGGCTTTGGCAGCATACTACATCTTTGCCCTGGTTTAAGCAATGTTTGTATTCTGCTACCGGAAATTTCAGATTCACAATTTTGCCAGATAGCCTATCAGCAAGCATACAGTATTTTAGGCAAAGCTGTTTGCAGGAGGTTGTGTGGTTGGACATGATGTGTTGCCATATGGTGGTCTTTTAGAAGCAATAGATCTGGGGTATAATTCTTTCATAATAAGGCATTAGATGAAGAAATGAAGATGAAACTTCAAATGTCAGATAGAAACATACTCTGACATTTTAAAAAAATCCAGATTTCTTGGCATGAAAGCGGCAGTAGGGCAGGGTGATGGGTTCCTTAAAAGTCTATATTTGCAGTACCACTACTTTGTATAACTGGGAGGTCTTTATACAATCACGTGTATGAACCCCTAATTGACAGTCTACAGACAGCACAATGCCTATTTTTTTGTCATTTCTGTCTAAAAGTTTTTAATAAGAAAGAGTATTGGATAAATAAACCTATTTCTCCAAGGGAACTGTATTAGAAACACAACGAGCACCCAATGAAGGCCATCTCCTAATTTATTATGTAAATTACAGGTAATTACACATAGTGATTTACATCTCGTTCACATTTTATACGTATTGGCTTGGATAAATATTTATTCCTTAAATCACATAGGCAGCGGAAAAAGTAATTATTTTACCTAGAAAAATATTGGTAGCGTTCTTCAGGCTGCTGGAAGGTTTCGTCAGCTTGCGTTGGTCATCCTGAACAGACATAAATATTTTCTGAACAGCGTGACATTTGCTGAGAAGATATTTATTCAGATGTAGAGCCAAATTAGGTGAAACCCATGTATCAGAAACCCCAAAATGTCACCAATGTTCATATTTCTTCTTTCTCCTAAAGTTAATATCGGACTTTGGTCTTGAACTAAGTCATCATGGAGTAGGCTCACACGTCGTTTTTTTGGAGGAGGTTTTGAAGCAGATTTTCTTGCAGACATTATAACCAAAGCCAGAAGTGGATCAAGCAGGAAGAAGTATAAGTCCATCCTTTATATTTCCAATTCCCTTCTAATCCACTTCAGCCTTTGGCTGAAAAACCTGCAGGAAATTCTACCTAAAACCTCCTCCAAAAAATTTAGTGTGAACCTACACATAGGAGCATCAATGCTTCATCACGTACGAAGTGCATTTCCAGTATTCAGAGCATCAAGGACTCCTTTATTATATTTGTAAGTCTAATATAGAGGACATTAAGCAAAATGATCCAGAATAAAAATGCAGGAAAAAGTGAAGTGCATCAAATTTATTATGTGTTTTAGACACTTTTCGGTTAAATTTATATTTGACATGGAAAACATGGATGTATTGACACGTTTCAAATTTTTTGCAAATTTGGAACAATTAAAGTCAGTGCCACACATCTGTATGGATCTGTTTCTGTAGCAAGCACGTGGATATCTTCAACCCCCATTCAGATAAATGGAACAGTCAGAGATTGCTGCAAGAAATCTGCCACATGTATACTGTATGTAGAATACAGTGCATTGCTCAAGGTACATAATCCAAAAGCACAAACAGCAGTACAGAATAAATGGAAACAGGAAACCAGTACTAGAGTAAAAAAAAAGAGGAAAGAAGAAGGCGGCAATATCTGATTTTATGTTCGTTAGGTCCCTGGAGAGAAGGTAATTTAGGGAAAACATGAAGAAAAAAAACAAAAAATACTTTTGCATCTACCTTGACAGTTTTGAAAAGTATTTTGTAAAATGCACCAGATCTATTAAAAATACATGCTTTTTTTAGTGCAAGTAAATCAGTCATAAGAAGGTGTAAGTAATTAAAAAGGTGACAAACATCTAGCAAGATGGTCATAAATTTATGTACCCTTCAATATTATCACTACATTTCCCCCATGGTGATTAGAAGAAAATATTGTAAGAAGGTACAAGGAATCATCATTGATGATAGGTACGTGTCACCGAGGTTCCTGGCCTCGGTGGAGTAAGAGCAAGTTTTTATGTGTCAGCAGCAGTTACTGTTTGACACCTTGGTACTCAGCATGGCTGTAATAGCTGATCCAGGACGGCTCTTACTGGGAGTAGTCAAAGTGCTGGGTGGGTGGTTACTCCCCACATACCAGGCCGGGTTTTGCCAGGCATAAAAATCAGCCAGCACTTCCAGGTGGAGAGGATTACCTCAGTCTGACAGTGGAGCTCAGGAGGTCTGTGTGCTGGGATCTGAGGCCTGTGCTGGGCTAGAGAGTGGAGACCTGTGTGTCAGGGGAACAGGCCGCCTAAAGCCTGTATTTGAACTTTCTGAGGCAGAACTGCCACCAAGGTGACTTTTGTTTTATTAACTTGCCATTGGGTGTGAAGTAACACTAACACTGCAAAAGTGATGTTTTGTTTTTGGTATCATGTGTGAATAAACACTGAAGTTTGAATTACAAACTTGTATTTTGCCTCATTACTGCCCCCGCTTATCCTAACTACCAGAGCGAATCCCCACAATATACATATTTTATGTATTGAGTGTGCTTCTCCCAATTATACCAAAAATGCAATTACAGTAAAATCTCTGTAATATGGAATATGAAGTTCTGCAGTCAATTATTTTTCTAAGAACAAACTTGTATCAATGTAAAATGTTCTCAATATATCATTGTAGAGGTTGGAGCACAGTTTTAGTGATACAAAGCACCACGTCCCCAGCACAAACAGCTGACTACAACTGCCACTAGAGGGAGTTTGGTGGCATAACATTTTGTTATAAACTTCAGTGTTTAGGTAATATGTAGCCATGTCCCCCTAGTGGTGGCTGCAGGCAGCTTGAATTTACTCTTTTAGATCTATGCAGGGTATTTGTAGCTCTGTATCAGAAAAACAGAGCACTGAAAATGTTATCCATATCCAGAGTCTTATATAAACTTTTTGCAGAGTAGTTAAAAGTTTATAAAAAAATTTATTTTTTAAAACTATCGGCATTTTATTAAGTGAAATATTTGGAAAAATTATATTATACACTCCTGTGGTTATCCATTGGTTCCTTAATTTCACCATTTTTAGTTTAGGAGTTGTACTGTATAAAAAAAACAAGTTTTTATTAGATTAAATTATCTTAAACTTTTCAGAATCAAATACTACAAGATTCCAGCATGGTTGTTTTAGGGTAGGTTCACATCACCATTAACTTTTCCGTTCTTCTGATTCATCAGAACAAAAAACAAAACAAAAAATATGGATCTTTTATTTTGAGCTTCCGTTATGCTCAGTTATGACCATTTTGCATCTGTTTTAGTCATTTCCATGCTCAAAATAAAGGATCCATTTTTGTTTTGTTTAGTCTTCTGTTCTTCTGATGGATCTGATGTGAACCTATTCTAAGCCATATAGCTGTATTATACTTTTTAGGTCTTTTTAGTTAACGTTTTGATATATGAATACATAAACACAATATTGATACAGTTAGTATAATCTTATATTTAACATATTAGAATGTGTGAAGAAAGCCGTTTGACATTGGTTCTGCAAATTTTAGACAAATAAATGAAAATACTATAAATAAGTAGTTACATGTTGTAACAGCGGCTGCTGTCCGTCATTGTTCCCCTGCTTACCACTGTAGTCCCAAGCGCCGCGCTCAGCAGTGATCTGTGGCCAGAGCTTCCCATTCACCGCTGCAGCACTGGGCTCTGTTTATGTAGGTTCTGTGGTTCTGAGGATCTGCTCCACAGTTTCATCTCAGCCCTGGCCACAGCATGCTTGCTGCTGTTTTCTTTGCAGCACTTCCTTAAAGGGTTTCTACCACCAGAAATACTGTTATGTAGCCGACTGATATAGCGATGCGCCAATGTCAGCACTACATAACAGTATGTTTCTAACATTAGTCCCTGCAGACGTTTTTGTAAAAAATGCACTTTTATTATATGCTAATGAGCCTCTAGGTGCTATGTGGGCGTAAAATCAGCACCTAGTGGCTCCGTCCACTCACCCATTATCCCGCCCAGGTCCCCTGTTCTGCCCGCCCAGCTCCTCTTGATTGATGCCACGGTCCACCGCATCATTGACGAAAATTTCCGCGCCTGCGCCGTTCACTTCTGTCTTCGGCGCAGGTGCAGTGAGTGAAGGCCGCTCTCCTGATGCCGGCTTCCTCACTGTGACGTAGTCGGCGCAGTGAGGAGTCCGGCACCAGGAGCGCATCATTTACTCACTGCGCCTGCGCCGAATACAGAAGTGAACGGCGCAGGTGAGGGATTTCGCCAATGATGCGGTGGACCGTGGCATCAATCAAGAGGAGCAGGGCAGGCAGAACACTGGACCTGGGCGGGATAAAGCGTGAGTGGACGGAGCCACTAGGTGCTGATTTTTTACGCCCACATAGCACCTAGAGGCTCATTAGCATATAATAAAATTGCATTCTTTACAAAAACGGCTGCAGGGACTAATGTTAGAAACATACTGTTATGTAGTGCTGACATTAGCGCATCGCTAATGTCAGTCAGCTACATAACAGTATTTCTGGTGGTAGAAACCCTTTAAGGGCCGGCGCGCGTCACTTCCTGGGTTTTATGGGTTAGGTCATGTGACCCCGCTGACCAATCCTAGCCCTCATGCGCATAAATAAGTGGCTCAGTCCCATTCCCAGATGCCTGTGTCAAGGTCCTTGGGCTCTGCTAAGTCTCCTGATAACCACTTATTTTCCTGTGTTCCTGACTCGTATTTGTGTTATTGGATTCTGCTACCTGTCTGATCCCTGCCTGCTAGCCTTGACTCTCCTGTTGCCGATCGGGATTGCCTGACCTGTACCTGTGCCGCCTGCCCTGACCTTTCGCCTGTCTGACTACGCCTCTGCCTCATCCTTCGGTCCTGCACTGTTGCTCCTGGTAACGACTCCACCTGCCTGACTATGCCTGTACTTCTGGTACCTTTCCCTGGTACCTCCTGGTCCGCCTGGACCAGCTGCCTCGTGTGCCTATCCTCCTCAAGAGGTAGCAACCTGGTGTTCCCCTTGGGTAAGTCTATCCCCACCATCAGGGGTACTGTGAAGAATCGAGGGGTTCACTTAGACAACGCCCTTAGAGGAGGTAGGACATGTGGCACAGTGGGTTCACACCCGCTGGTTCATGACACATGTATTGTCAATGATGCTTAGAGTTGGCCCTCGTCTTAATAGGGCTGTGTGAAACAGTCCATGAGCTAGTCCATCAAATATGTTAACAGTCCTATTGATTATCTAGCAGCATGTTTTCTGTCTAAGGATTAGCAGACACAGGCTGTCATAAAACAGCTCGCGAGCTGACAATTAGAATTTGAGTTTTCTGATTCTTCTTTTCATGGTTGTCAGATCCTTGCCTTATAACCTAAATCATATTAAAAATAAATATATATTAGGGAATTGTTGTTCACTACCTTAACTTTAGAGTATCTTTGTAGTGCAGCTGTTAGACCCTTTTGCTTCTGACTTTTGTAACATGGATTTTTAAATACTGCATGTGACATCTTGTTCTGGGCTAGATTTTTCCCCCGCCCTGTGTCTCAGAATTTCCTGGCAGCATAGTGGCACACACTAATCACTTCGTTCTTCTGTATGACACATGGAGATAATAAGGACTTGTATGACTTGTTAGTGCTACTCGTGGTGTACCATGTGCCGAGAACACCACACATGTAGAGTTTCATTTGCCCCCCGTGGTCACTATTTTCCTTTTATATCATCTGAAGACATATCAACATTTCACCCTTGTGATCGTTTTATTCTTGTGCAAGAACATACAATGCTGGAAAATACCCTGAAATTTCTGTAAACTCAATATAACTTGCTTTACAGGTGAGGTGTCTTGCCCCAACTTGTCATGGGTATTTTGGGACTTATAATAAGGACTACACACCACCTTGTTTATGCTCTGTCTATGTTTAGTGATCACTATTAGATTACATGAGCGCACTTAGTAGCTTTTAACAATACTACCATTGTTCCTACAATTCCCTTATATTAATGTAACAATTTCAAATATTTATAGTGGTGAACAGTAAAGGATACACTGGTCTAAAGAAAACTGTATAAATAGGTATAATTCACTTATTTATAGGGCACCTGACATGAGACAGATGCGCTTCAAACATGGGTTTGTAGAAGATACAGTACAGACCAAAAGTTTGGACACACCTTCTCATTCAAAGAGTTTTCTTTATTTTCATGACTATGAAGGCATCAAAACTATGAATTAACACATGTGGAATTATATACATAACAAACAAGTGTGAAACAACTGAAAATATGTCATATTCTAGGTTCTTCAAAGTAGCCACCTTTTGCTTTGATTACTGCTTTGCACAGTGTGAATCTACAATTTTCATAGTCATGAAAATAAAGAAAACTCTTTGAATGAGAAGGTGTGTCCAAACTTTTGGTCTGTACTGTATATATATTGTGCCCAAAAGCAAAGATTATCTCACTATACAGTGCTACTGCCTTCAGCCGTACACATTATAGCTGTCAGCTTAATGCTGTTCCTCCCGACTCCCGATGCCAAGCATGTTTAAGTTCTAATTGGGGAGAGGGGAGAAGTCGCTGCTGGACATGCCTGGCAACAGATTCTCTTGAGAGTAAATGGATAATTATGTTGAAAACAGTTTGATCTTTTTTTCCCCCCAACATCTGTTCTCAGGGGAAAGTCAGGAAACACCCATACACATTAGGTTGTCAACCGGTCCTGCCAATATTGGCTGTTCGGCCAACATTAGTCTAATGTTTGCGGCAAACTAAGTTAAGGTCAAACACTATGGACACTTCTGATATAGATCAGAATGTTTTTTTACAAATGTTAGTGGTCACCTTGAGTTAAAAAAAAGTACACCAAGTATCTATTTTCACTCATTTATACATTTTCAGACATGCAGTTTACAATCTACTCCTAGTTTTAGGATTTTCTCATGTGTTGTGTAACTCCGAATAATACTTGCTGCTTATGAGGCCTGTGTGTCCAGGATGTTGCTGTCTTCTTTAGCTCTCATGTATGAGCACAGCTGTAGTTCTGAACTGATTTCCCTTCCTGCAGCTCATGAGGGATATTCTCCCACTTGTACTGACAGTCATTGATGCTGAAGAGTGTCTTATTCCCCCTCCCCATGCCATCTTTGTCTGGGGTGCTTTGGTTTCTCTATACCCTTGTACACTGCTGATGTGACGCCCCCCCCCCACCCCTTCCAAAGCTTTCTTGTGTGTGCGTTCCCCCCTATCAACAGCCTGTATCTGCTGTCTTCCTTAGATGCTTTCCCCCTTTCCATCCACACTTGCTATGTACAAAGGGATGGGGAGAGCAGAGAGAGCTGCCAGAAACAGGAGCAATGTTCCGATTTACAGTATGTCAGATTCAGAACCAACTGCAATTAGGTGAAGGACTTACACACACTGTGCAGAAGCTAAACGGTAAGAAATTTTTAAAGAAAACTATTTAGAAAGGTGATTGATTTTGCTTTTGGGAAGGAAATAATAAATAAATTAATCAGTACAAAGGGTATCCATAGGCTTTAAGCCCTTTGTGCAGAGCAGGAGAGATGAACCCTGTATATGAGTAGATCTTGACCTGTCTGTATTGCCATCAGTTTTTATGAACAGTATCAAACAACAGTATATATCTCCTGTGGAGAGGTGATAGATGTCCACTGTGGGGAAAAAAAAAGGGGGGAGAATTTATTATCACTGGCATTTCATACGCCTGTCTTAATCTCATTTGCACTGGAGTAAGACACATCAAATTTATTAAGACGTGTACATATATGTCAAGTTGGCTTCCTGGACACTCCAAAATGAAATCTATGCCAGCATTGAAGTGGAGTAGATTTGCACTATATTTTATGCCAATTTTTGTCATAGTAAAGCTTTTGCTGCTAAATCCTATCCACTTGTGAGTTTTCAAAGAGTCAAAGGTAAAAAATTGCATATTTTTTTGCACAAAAATATCTAACTTTCTTATGCCAGAAAACTGGAACAAGACCCATGATTGATTTCTCCTACTTAGTATTCAAAGTGTGTGGCCCTCAGATCACAATGGTTTGCATTTTTGAGATACTGTAGTATTCATTTCCTCTTCCTTATATAGCACCAACATATTTTTACAGTGTTGTATAGAGATTATCATCACTTACCTGAGACCCTCACCATCCAATGTCATACAATTCCTATCAGTATGTTTTTGAAGTAGACACAGAGATATTGTAATCAGGGGCGTAACTGCCATAGCGGCAGACCATGTGACTGCTATGGGGCCCAGGACAAGAGGGGGCCCAGTATTAGTTGGGATTATCCCCTCTTCTACTGGAGGTCAAAACTTGGTCAGGACTCTACCCTCTAAAGGAACAACTTTTAGCAAATGAGGCAGTGGAAAAATAGCTCATGGGTCATTGAAAAGGGTTTAGGCAGAAACCCTTCTGTCCTGTGTGGGGGGCCTGATTTGATCCTTGCTATGGGGCCTGTACTTCTCTATGTATGCCACTGATTATAATAGATATGTAAGTAGAATGAAGAAGAATGAATTATATTTGGAGTATTTCATGGTGTATATCTCAGTCCTGTCAAACAGGTATTGTAAATACTTCTTTTTTTGCCACCTTAAATTACAACATCTTGTGGTCTGCCCAAGAACAAGTACTTTTTTGAAGCACCTAGTGTTTTTTGGATGTCTCCCATATGAGTATTCTGTTTTCCTATCCTCCCGTGTCCTCGGAGAAAACAGGGAGATTCTGTGGCAGTGCTGGATTTATTGCTCCCACTATCATTTATTGCAGTCACAGTGGACATACTCGCTATGAGAGGATGCAGCTGTTTGGTTCACTTCAGGTTCCTGTCTGGAAAGTAAAACACCAAGGACCCTAAATGACCAGTGCACTTTCATCAATCAAATGTGTCAGTACATTTTTTCCAAATTTTTTTTATGTATGGCTGAATTTTTCAAAAAGTTTTTCTTGCAGGGTTTCTTGGTCCAGCTTATGGACCTAGGATATTTTAAAAGCATGAAAACATAACTTACTGCCATAACAAGAATGTGTCTTTGTGTATCCACTAATAATGTTTGGGTGAAAATTTCATGGGTTACCATTTTTGTAGACTACTTTTCAAAAAAGCACTGTTGTGATTAATCTTTTAAGGTTCCTTTACATGGGACGATAATCTAGCAGATTGTCGGGAAGGAATTGTTCCTTCCCAACAATCTGCTGATCGTTAGTGGAGGAGACCAGTGCATTTACATGCAGCAATCTCCTCCAGCTCCTCCATCACTAATGCCATCACTTTTCCCATAATGTCTCGTTATTTCCCGGCAGCAGATCGTGTTTACACAGCACGATCTGTACTGGGAAACAATGATCTTTTGTGCTGCACAAAAGATCCAATTACCCGATGAACGAGCATTTCGCTCGTTCATCGGGTAATCGGCAGTGCATTTACACCGCCAGATCATCGTTAACAAGCGTTACTAGTCTAAACAGTAACAACTGCTGCCCAGTAACAATGCAGCTGTATGAGGACGAGGGATCGCAATAGAGCCCTCATTCTCATACTGTGAAGGAGATCACTGCATGTAAATGCAGTGGTCTCCTTTACTGAGCGAGCAGCCGACTGTCGGGAAGGAACGCTTCCTTCCTGACAATCAGCTCTACATGGCAGCGTGAAAACTCGCCTTTATAGTCTGTACAGATCACTTTACTGCAGTTACCTGCTTATCTATCATTCTAATCCTGTCTGTAATGATATCACCTCTGTGTACAGATAAGACAGGATCCACTATTCACAATAGGTGATTATCAGAGCTTATCTATTCTTTTCTTGTACAATGACCTCTGCACAGGCCACAGAGCATGACTAGAGAACTCTCCCATAGAAGTCAATGAGGCCCCCTCCTGACCATTGTGTCTATGGACCATGGGGCTGCCGTAAAGCAATGCTTTCTAATGCTTTCTAAATGCAGTTAAGAACAGCTGAGGCAAGATGGCCACCGCCATAGTCATAATCAGAAAATAAAAACAGACTAAATGCAGCTTTAACAAGTGGGCAATGATCAAGAAAGAACAATTTGTTTGCTATCATTGCTCTGTGTATCGGCCTCATGTTAATGGGTCCTAAAATTACAGTATATGCCATTCAATGGTCTATGGAAGGCAGGGTGACAAGTCTTAATTTGAAGCCCTACCCCCCATACTCCTATCATGAACCAGTTATAATAAGATTCAGCCCTTAGCAACCAGTCTGCATAAAACTTTTCACTATTCAGTTAAGATGGCCGCCACTGCCCTCACCCTGAGGCTAATCCCGCCTGCCCTCACTAGCCAGTAACAATAGCCCCCCAAAAGTGTCAGTATCCAGAGCCCTCCCCCTAAAGGGTTAATCTCCTGCAGCACAAAGGGGTCCTCTTACCACATGTTGCTTTCATTTATACACGGAGCAGATGGCAGATCTCCCTTCCCTGGTCTGCGCTGCTTCGACCCTGCATTCTCCAGCTCTGCTGAGTGAGGGAGCGTCTGCCAAGCGCAGGGACAGGGAGAAGTGCACACAGCCCAGGCACCGTTATCAGCGGCTGGGGAGGACCGGGCTTTAATTATTTACTTACAGTCCCTGGCTGTCAGTAATCTGACCTTGCACACAGCATGCTTCTGCGTCCTCCGTCCTTCAACAGATAGACGGACCATGCCTAGCAAACCTATTTTAAGCACAGGTAAAAGTAGGCAGTACAGGGGACAAACATGTGGAATTAAGGGGTAATTGAATACACAGTGAAAAGTTTAAATAGGGCCACCAAGGTGATATGAATCACCACAATCCAATACTCCAAAATATATATATATATGACAGTTATACTTTAAACAAACGGTTGCTCAACTTTTTCTATAGATTTTAATGTTGTTAAAAGCAGAAATGCGCTTCAGAAGTGGCTTTTAACTTGATAAGCTATTTTATAGCATGGGATGTTATTGCTAGATGCAAATTTAGGGATTTATTATATCGCCATAACTAGTGTCAAGAATTTATAGCAACATAAAGCAAGATTAGACTTGACTGTTTAGGGTATGTTTTACCTTAAAGTGAATAAAGGCACATAATGTGCAAATGAATCCAAGCCAGCACATCTCATTTACTCCCGGGAAGGCAATAAAGAAGGGGGCATTAATGTACAGACTGTCAGGAGGGGGGATTTTCACCTGTCACTCATCTCTGCGCTTTGAACTGTACGGAATAAACCATAACTGTTTAAATATTTTTCTGACATGATAGATGGTTTTCTGTCTGACAGCAGAAATATCCCTCACTCGTATACACATGGAGGCAGCTGCTTCTTTGTTGACCGAAAAGGTGATTTTCTCATGCGCTGATCTCAGCCAAAACTATGATTATTTTCAAAAGACTCTGTGGCTATACGTTAAGATACTTTGGATCTTGGGTAGGATTGGGCAATCTGAGCGATTACTGAACTGCATGTTTATGCTCAATGGAAGGTCTGCATAGTAGTCACTCACTTAATCTAGTACATGACTACCTCTTTCTAACAAAGCTAGAACCAGCCCTGAACCTCACATGGATCCAGAGATCTCCACATTCATTGCTTCAATTGTTCTGCTCGATTTCTTCCAAGCTGTCAGCTTAGAGGGCATGTCCTTTCTCAGGGTGTGTGTCCTTTCTGCTGCAGCTGGTGGCAGTTGAGGGATGGAACTGAGTATGTGCTTCCATCTCAGTGAGCAGGACAGAGAAATTAGAAAAAGAGCAAACAGCAGGTGGCGCTATACAGATAGATTTCAGTGAATAACTCGGTGGCTATAATAAATGTTTTAATAATGGCACATGATCGATGAAGGGCTCTAAAGATTTTCCATTGAAGCCGAGTTGGATGTCAGAATGGCATGTTCACACATCGCAAAAATGCATCCCATACATCTGAATGGTATTCTCAAAATCAGAACCAAATGCATGTTCCAGAACCAGCTGTTTGTAACAGCAGACATTTCTGCAGCAAATCTAATGTGTACAGGGCCGGCGCTTCCATAGAGGCAAGGGGGGCAATTGCCCCTGGGCCCCCGAGTCCTTAGGGGCCCCCCGCGCCGGCCCGCAACTAACTATAGGCAGGCAGGACAGTCAATGTCACACGGAGATGAGCGCTATCATTGTGGAAGCGCTCATCTCCAGTCATCTATATCGCCGTCCTCAGGACAGCGATACAGATGGCTGTGCAGCAGGGCAGGGAAAGGAGAGGTGTGTCCCTTCCCCTTCCTCTGATAGGCTGCAGGCACTAGGCCGGCAGCCTATCAGAGGCCGGCACAGGCGGCACGATGACGTCATCGCGCCGCCTGAGCCGTACAGCGCGGGACACAGGCTGGAAGAGGCCTGCATCGCATCGCTGCCAAGGAGGTAAGTATAAGTGTTTTTTGTTTTTTTTTCTGTACAATACTGGTGGCTACTGGTACATGATGGGGGGCTCAGGCTACTGGCACATGATGGGGGGCTCAGGCTACTGGCACATGATCAGGGGGCCTATGGTTACTGGGACATGATAGGGGGGCCTATGGCTACTGGCACATGATAGGGGGCCCCTATGGCTACTGGCACATGATAGGCGGGGGCCCTATGGCTACTGGCACATGATGGGGGGGCCCTATGGCTACTGGCACATGATAGGGGGGGCTTATGGCTACTGGCACATGCTGATGGTGGCTCAGGCTACTGGCACATGATAGGGGGGCTCTGGCTACTGGCACATGAAAGGGGGGGCTCTGGCTACTGGCACATGATAGGGGGGGATTTGGCTACTGGCACATGATATGGGGGGTTCTGGCTACTGGCACATGATATAGGGGGGGCTCTGGCTACTGACACATGATATAGGGGGGGCTCTGGCTACTGGCACATGATATAGGGGGGGCTCTGGCTACTGGCACATGATATAGGGGGGCTCTGGCTACTGGCACATGATATTGGGGGGCTCTTATTACTGGCACATGATTGGGGGGCATCTATGAGGGCACATTTTACTGGCACATTATTGGGGGACATCTATGGGGACACTTATTACTGGCACATTATTGGGGGCACTTCTTACTGGCACATTATTGGTGGCACTATAGGGGCATCTACTGAGGCAACAAAGAACGGTTATTTTATATGGGGGCTCTGTATAGGGGCATTATATACTGGGACACATTATGGTGGGTACTATGGGGAAGGGGGGAGAGGA
Organism: Bufo bufo; assembly: GCF_905171765.1. Lineage (NCBI taxonomy): Eukaryota > Metazoa > Chordata > Amphibia > Anura > Bufonidae > Bufo > Bufo bufo. The sequence continues at coordinate 441,848,283 of NC_053393.1, read as the reverse complement.
CTACTATGCGGTCATCTACGGGGGCACTGAGAAGGGGTATTTTATACTTACAAATTATGGGGGACACTGAGGGCATCTACTTGGGCACTATATATGGGGCATTTTATACTAGTACATTATGGGGGGCACTAGCAGGAAGGGGGAAGAGGAGCACTATGGGGGCATTTACTGGGGTCACTATATAGGGATATTTTATACTGGCACATTATGGGGGCACTATGGGGACATTAGCTCAACTGGGGGCATTACAAGGGGGTATTTTTTGCACTGTCACATTATAAGGAGAATTATTTCTACTGGGGGGGGGCATTATGGTGGGCTTTATTACTCCCCCATGGTATGACCCCCTAGTAGCAGCACCAGCCTCTCCCTGCTCTGCTATCCCTCTGCCCCTTCTCCAAATCCTTATTATGAAATCTTTCTCATTAGGATAAAACACAACATCAGCTCCACCGAGCCCCCGGCCAAAGTGTTGAAGTGGTGTCCGAGATCCCCAAGGGCCAAGCCAAGTAACTGTAAGTTTTCATATGAAATATGTTTATGCTATACACATATAGCCTACACTGTGCCACACAATATACAGTTTCTTCTGTAAAAGTCATCAAGTGTCATGGGGGGGGGGGGGGGGCCTTATTGTTTTTCACCCTAGGGCCCCATTTCGCCTAGAACCGGCCCTGAATGCGTATGAACATGCCCTAATATTTATTTTATAGTTATTTATTATTTATTTTATGCACTTATATAGCTCTGACATATTCCGCAGCGCTTTACAGACATTACCATCAATTGTCCCCAATGGGGCTCACAAGCTAAGGTCCCTATCAGTATGTCTTTGGAGTGTGGGAGGAAACCAGAGAACCCAGAGGAAACCCATGCAAACACAGGGAGAACATACAAACTCCATGCAGATGGTGACCTTGTCAGATTCAAACCTAGGACCCTGGTAATGTAAGGCACCGGTGATAACCACTGAGCCATTGTTGTAGATATGTTAAACAAAATAGGCAATGCAACAGCTCACTGCAAATCAAATAAAGTACAAAATTGCATCCTAATAGCATATGCTGAACTAATAAGTTAGAGATACTTAGCAAATCATTTTGTACAAAATTATTTGAGCCCGCCTGCCGAACGTCAAGGCAATCTCTAGTTAGACGGGTTCCTAACACTAAATATACCTGTTATGTGCCATAGCGGCTATCATATAATTCAGAAAGTGCAGGTTCCACTTACATGCTGGATCCGCCTGAATTTCCGTCATTTTCGGTGCCAAAATGGCCTCTATTATATCCAGGGAAAGCAGTTACCAGCATGCACACCGGGCCCACTCCACACCACCCCTGGCGCCACATGGTCACCAAGGACTGCAATGAGAGTCCACACACTATTTCTCTCCTGGTGCCAGATGGCCTCAGTGAGTGGGGGGGAGCAGGCCAAGCTAAATACTAACATTTAGTTGTAGATATAGCTTATTTCTCCTAGCATAACCTACTGTATATGGTGGCTCAATGGTTAGCACTGGTGCCTTGCAGTGCTGGGGTCCTAGGATTGAGGCCTACCAACTACAACATCTGCACAAAGTTAGTATGTTCTCCCCGTGTTTGTGTGGGTTTCCTCTGGGTACTCTGGTTTCCAAGGACATACTGATAGGGAACTTAGATTGTGAGCCCCATTGGGGACAGCAAGTGATGATAATGTCTGTAAAGCGCTGTGGAATATAGCAGTTTTATATAAGTGCAAAAAATTAATAAATAAATAAACCTCACTTTTTTAACCCCTTCAGGACCCTGCCATTTTTCACCTTAAGGACCAGGTAATTCTTTGCAAATCTGACATGTGTCACTTTATGTGGTGATAACTTTAAAACGCTTTTACTTATCCAGGCAATTCTGAGATAGTTTTCTCACACATATTGTACTTCATGACAGTGGTAAAATTGAGTCAAATTTTTTTTTAAATTTATTTAAAAAAATGCCAAATTTACCAAAAATTAGCAAATTTCCAAATTTCTATTTATCTGCCTTTATAATAGATAGTAATACCTCCAAAAATTGTTATTACTTTACATTCCCCATATGTCTACTTCATGTTTGGATAATTTTGTGAATGCCATTTTATTTGTTGGGGACGTTAGAAGGCTTAGAAGTTTAGAAGCAAATCTTGACATTTTTCATAAAATTTCCAAAACCCACTTTTTAAGGACCAGTTCAGGTCTGAGGACACTTTGTGAGGCCTACATAATAGAAACTACCAAAAAATTACCCCATTTTAGAAACTACACCCGTCTACGTATTCAAAACTGATTTTACAAACTTTGTTAACCCTTTAGGTGTTCACAAGAATTAAAGGAAAATGGAGATGAAATTTCAGAATTTAACGGTTTTTGGCAGATTTTCCATTTTCGTCCATTTTTGTTCCACTAACAAAGCAAGGGTTAACAGCCAAATAAAACTCAATATTTATTGTCCTGATTCTGTAGTTTACAGAAACACCCCATATGTGGTCGTAAACTGCTGTACAGGCACACGGTATTGCGCAGAAGGAAAGGAACGACATAAGGTTTTTGGAAAGCAGATTTCCCTGGGATAATTGTAAGCTGCCATGTCACATTTGAAGACCCCCTAATGCACCCCTAGAGTAGAAACTTCAAGAAAGTGACACCATTTTAGAAACTACACCCCTCAAGGTATACAAAACTGATTTTAAAAACTTTGTTAACCCTTTAGGTGTTCCACAAGAATTTATAGAAAATAGAGATGAAATTTCAGAATTTCACTTTTTTGGAAGATTTTCCATTTTAATCCATTTTTTTCCACTAACAAAGAAAGGGTTAACAGCCAAACAAAACTTAATATTTATTGCCCTGATTCTGTAGTTTACAGAAACACCCCATATGTGGTTGTAAACTGCTGTACGGGCACACAGAATTGCGAAGAAGGAAAGGAACGCCATATGGTTTTTGGAAGGCAGATTTTGCTGGACTGGTTCTTTGACCCCATGTCATGTCCCATTTGAAGCCCCCCTACTTTGCTTTTTTTCCCTATTTTTAAAATTATTATTTTTTTACTTTATTTTGGGAAAAGGACGCTTTTTTCTTTTACTTGAAACTTTTAATTTTCTTTGTTAAACTTTTTTTTTTTTTTTAACTTTTTTTACACTTTATTTTTTGTCCTACTCTGGGACTTCAACTTTTTGGGGTCTGATCCCCTTTACAATGCATCACAATACTTCTGTATTGTGATGCATTGGCTCTAAGTGTATTACACACTGTAATACACTTACAGCCTGTTTGCCTGTGAGATCCAGGGGGCTGCCTTCCCTGCCATCGGCTCCCCGTCACAGCAGCACGGGGACCCGATGGAATTTCCGATACCCGCAAGGACATCGCAGGTGCCGCGGTCAGCGCTGACTGCGGCACATCAAGGGTTAATGCGCCAGCATCGGTGATTTTACCGATGCCGGCGCATACAGCAGGGGTCCAGCTTCACAAGAATATTTATAGTCTTGCATAAGATGCATTTATGTTCACTGTGTGTATGTTTGTTTTATTTGTGGCCAGCTGTAAATTGATGAACTGGACAAATCAAATTTCCAGTTCTTTCTTTACGGCTGGCTTTATTAGTCTTCATACATCTGTTACTTTGGTATTTGCCATCTTTGGTCTGCAGTCATGTCACTTGGGCTTCTTTACACATAATATTCTTTTTTATTTGTAATGCATAAGTACATTTTTGTTGGAGCTGGAGTTTTCATACAGAAGCGTTTTCTGACAGAAGACTGAAATGTTCTGCTCCACGAGTTGATAGGGTTACAGTTGGGCATTCTGTCTAAATATTAACTATAGGACCCACGCCTTGCCACCCACACATGTAGGTCACAAAATAAATCATCTGCATTGACTGAGTGCGACCAGAATCTCGGATGTTAACTGACACCCAAGAGTGGAACTTGTGAAATAATTTCCTACGAAAGCCCCAGCAGACAGGGCTGACATCATGAATCATGATATCCAATGAGCTTACAAAGCATTTACTTTAACAGTATGATCCCTGGATTGCAAGTTCAGAGATGTTAGACTGTTAGAAGTGGAGCCAGACAAAGGGTCTTCCTGCAAAACAAAAGGATGTGGTGCTCAAGTGACACTTTTTTTGACAGCTGACACCTCTAGAGCCATAAGGCGAAGTCTGTTCTGTATGAAGAACTTTTTAGAGCAGAGTTTTTCATAGTTTACGGAGAGGCTTATCTAGAATGGTTTCTTTTATCTTTAAGAAAACAAATATTCTTCTGTTCCATTTTCATGGAAGAAAGAAAAGAAAAAAAAAATTCATTATAAGAAAATCCATCTGTTTGTAGATTTTCAATTCTGGGGCCCCAAGCAGAGCTATGTCTGGGGGGCGGGGGGCATCACACCACTAAGCTCCATCCCATTACTCTACAAAGCTCGGCAGCCCACTAAGCCCCACTCTCAGCTTTTCAGTACAGATGGGGCACTTCTGCTACTGCCCTACAACTAGGAAGGGTCCCACTTCCCCCACTAAACCCCTGTGCAGCTGAACTGGTCTGAAGGAACTGACCTGAGGACTGTATGCCCTTGCCTATATAGTTGCATAAAGCTGCTATTCACTGCCATTAATACAACTATAGCTTGTATAGTTTTGTTTTGTTTCATTACGTTTTTGTATACCGTTATATATCAAATAGCAGCCAACTGTGCATTTAATTAGGGCTCATTCTGACAAGGGAGGTTTATATCCAAGTGTAGAATGGACAGCCACCACTGTAAGTCTAAACAGAGAAAATCACAGCGTGCACCATCCACATCTGATTGTATTGCAATTGATAGATAGTGCATGGATACAATCCATGGGTGGTCCATTTGAAAACTCATCCATGTTCACCATCGGCAACACAGGCAAGATTAACATGGCTCATATGAAAGGGGCCTAACAGTTGGGTCTGGGGGATCACTAATCATACTTACTGAGTGTACCTAAAAAACGTGAAGTCAGCTTTGCTGGAGGCAGCGTTGCCGTTATTTTCTACAAATGTCACACAATGAAAATACATTTCTTGCATATTTAAATATGTTTAAGGAAGTTTTTTCGGTTTTTACACCATCCATCTACTGGAGTGAGATTGTACAAATATTTTGCGCCATTTAAAAAGTTGCATGTCATGATTAAATCCTGGTCAAGCAGCAAACCACAAACACTCTTCACACCACAGGTAAGCAGATTAGACATTATTTTGGAGTAAAATGCACCATAAAAAGGCTCAAAGACATTGATAAATGTAGGTCATTGTTTTTGGCCATGGAAGTCTGAGGTTCCTCAGGTGTATATTATACACCACGCCTGTTGTTAAATCAAATAGCAATCATCTGAAATTCAAGTAGTTTGTGCATTTAATCTGGAATATATAATGATCACAGAAGATGATTTCTCTACAAAGAGTACAAAGAGATGAAAAGCTCCTGTATAGAATATTTACCAGGAGAACAATGATGAACAGGAATGACAGCAAAAGGTGCACAGAAGAAAACCTCTGCATGGATGGCTCATCTGATTAGAAGATTGGTGCGCAGCGTTCTATTCTGTACTGCAAATGAAATTGGCTGTCATTTCCCAAGTCTCAGATGGCAGGCATGTCTACACAAACCAAGCCAGACATCCAGCTACAGGTGTTCCATTCTTTCAAAGGCTGTCATGTTGTACAGCAAGACGGCAATGCTGGTTGGAATGGAGGTCTATCTCCTACAGCAATGAGTGCCGCTTTTGTCTCAGATAGCCGGAGATTGGTCTGAAAACCATGTAGGCAATGACATGAAGAGGTCTTCACAAAAGAATGTTACACCAGTCCTACCCCTGGGAGTATGGCGTGGGGTGGCATAATGTACATTAGTCAGATCCCTCTAGTCTTCATTTCAGGTGCTCTAACAGCCAGTGGCGGATCCAGAGCCTGGTCTCGGGAGGGGCACTTCCAGATTATTTTCTGTCCGCCGCCACAAAACAATGGTGCTTATAGAACACACTACACAGTGTAGAGGTATACTGTATATTGTGTACAGTGTATGCTATGTGTGTATAACATAAACATATTTCACATGAAAACTTACAATTACTTGGCTTGGCCCTTGGGGATCTCGGACACCACTTCAACACTTTGGCTGTGGGGCTCGGTGGAGCTGATGTGTTTTATCCTAATGAGAAAGATTTCATAATAAGAATTTGGAGAAGGGGCAGTGGGGTCGCAGAGCAGGGAGAGGCTGGTGCTGCTACTAGGGGGTCATACCATGGGGGGTAATAAAACCCACCATAATGCACCCCCAGTAGAAATAATTCTCCTTATAATGTGCAAAACATACCCCCTTGTAATGCCCCAGGTGAGCTAATGTCCCCATAGTGCCCCCATGATGTGCCAGTATAAAATACCCCTATATAGTGCCCCCAGTAAATGCCCCCATAGTGCTCCACACCCTCCTTCCTCCTAGTGCCCCCATAATGTACCAGTATAAAATGCTCCAGTAGATGCCCTCAGTGTCCCCCATAATTTGCAATTATAAAATACCCCTTCTTAGTGCCCCCGTAGATGACCCCATAGTACTCCTCTCCCCCCTTCCCCATAGTACCCACCATAATGTGTCCCAGTATAAAATTGTACTGTACAGAGCACCCCATATAAAATACCCCTTATTTGTGGCCTCAGTAGATGCCCCTATAGTGCCCCCAATAATGTTCCAGTAACAAGAGCAACCCCCCCAATCATGTGCCAGTAATAACAGCCCCCCCATGTGCCAGTAATAACAGTCCCCCATGTGCCAGTAATAACAGCCCCCCCATGTGCCAGTAATAGCCCCCCATGTGCCAGTAATAACAGCCCCCCCATGTGCCAGTAATAACAGCCCCCCCATGTGCCTGTAATAACAGCCCCCCCATGTGCCAGTAATAACAGCCCCCCCCATATGCCAGTAATAACAGCTCCCCCCCGTGTGCCAGTAATAACAGCCCCCCCATGTGCCAGTAATAACAGCCCCCCCATGTGCCAGCAAAAATAGCCCCCCCATGTGCCAGCAATAACAGCCCCCCCCATGTGCCAGCAATAACAGCCCTCCCCATGTGCCAGCAATAACAGCCCCCCCCCCCATGTGCCAGCAATAACAGCCTCCCCCATGTGCCAGTAAAAGTATTGTATATATATTAAAAAAAACACATACTTACCTCCATGTCGGCGATGCGCTGTACGGCTCAGGCGGCGCGATGACGTCATTGCGCCGCCTGTGCCGGCCTCTGATAGGCTGCAGGCACTAGTGCCTGCAGCCTATCAGAGGAAGGGAAATGGACATGCCTCTCCCTCCCCTGCCTCAGCACAGTCATCTGTATCGCTGTCCTGAGGACGGCGATACAGATGACTATGGAGATGAACGCTTCCACAATGGAAGCGCTCATCTCCCTGTGCCCCGCCGCCGCCAGCTCGGGGGGGGGGGCAATTTCCCTGTTGTCCCCCCCTGGATCCGCCACTGCTAACAGCTTGGCATTATTGATTTAGTTGTGGAACCAGTATGGCCATTTCTCAAAAGTGTCCCAGGAGCTGTTTTTCAACAGGACGCCAGGTCGCATGTTGTTCGTGCTACTATGAGCAGCCTACATGGCCTAAACATTCTACCTGGGCCTACACCGTCTTCAGACTTGTCTCAGGCACATCTGGGACGCCATTGTTTGGCAGTTGCAAAGGGAGCTACCAGCACTGGATCTTGATGATTTTGGCAGCAATGTGGTTCAAGGACAACACAGTGGCTCAGTGGTTAGCACTGTTACGTAGCAGCAATGGGGTTCTGAGTTCAAATACAGCTAAGGACAAAATCTGCAGTTTGCATATTCTCCTCGTACGTGCAGGTTTCTTCCCACACTTCAAAAAAGACATACTAATTGGGAATTTAGACTTACCAGATGGTGGCACGCACAGACACGGCAGACTGGAACTTCCAGGGCTGGGCTACCAAAAATGAAGTTTTGTTGTATGACAATAATGACACTTTTAACTCTTTCTATCTCTATATTTGCATGCCCAGGTGCATTCCACATGGCAGGACATTCCTCAGAAAACCATTAATTGCATTTTTTAAGTAAAGGCAATAAGAGATGTAGCCGAGCTAAACTTAATGGTTAACGCATTAAGTAAAGAATGTCAACAAAAAGTTTGCAAATTTTTCAATGGATTTCAATGGCTTTTGTCACAAACTAACCGAGATAACACTGTGCCATAAGTCAATTTTAGCTCGGCTACATCTGTATAAGTATGGCGAGCGATGTTCTCACATCCAGTTCTGTACTACATTGCCATAATATGGAGGAACATCTTCATAATTCAGAATCTGATGTTTTTTTCTCCTGGGGTTAGGCAAATATCTGAAACAAATCTGCAACACGTAGTTCATGTTTCAGATAGTGCACACTTTTACTGCAGTGAGTGAATATTTTTTTTTTATAGCCCTATTCACTTGCATTGTACTGTACCTGGTTGTGGATTTTTAGTACAATAAAAGGTTTCACTAAATTGTGGTCCTCAATGTATATGTCTATCTTATTTATTTTTTTTTAGCTTTTTTTTGCAACCGAGAGTATTAGTATATGAACTTGGGAATTAAAAAGTTATCAGGACTTACATGATCTTTATTGACAATTTCAGCTTTAAACTTAATCAGTCAGTTGGAGAATTGATAAATGTTCGCTACTGGAAAACGTGTGTCACATAGGTAGCGCTAAGATTTTCAATGGAGTATTGTGCATTCTTCCCAGATGGACACATGCTTCTATCCTCACACCCTCCCTCACATTAAATAAAATCACCTCCCTCATGCCTCCCATGTAAAATAAATTAGTTCCCTCCTGACCTCCATAAAAAATTAAGTGCTCAGCTGCCTGACATGATCCTACAGACTTGCTGCTGGCAGAATCGGAACAAAAGCTGTATGTGCACAGTCTTCTCTCTTCACAGCGAACACTATTTTTCATAATTTCACCTCACCAACAACTATTTAAAAACCTAATAAATTAACATAAAATGAATACATTAATAAAGCAAACAAATTCCCAACTTATTATTTCTCTGTAGGACAGGCAGTATGGATGCCAGCATTGAGCGCACTAATTCTGTTAGTTCTGGGCTCTAGGCAAATTCCTATGCTGCTTATTGATCAAAGAATTTATTGGTTCTAAACTGCCAAAACCATGTATAAACAATGTGGATGGCATATCTTATGTATATTAAAATGTACAGAATATTTTCACCCAAGGGCATTATTATACCTGTTACATAAAATATGACTATGAAAATAAATAACTTATTATATCTTGTCATAAAAGATGGGGCAAAAAAAAAATGCAATCCTGATGTTAAATACTTTGATGACAGCTTTCTTTTCTGCTAGAAAGCTCATTTCATAAGAGAGAATATTTTGGTAAGATTGGTCCTTTGGCATTATTTAAAAAAACTAAACTTCAACATATACTTATTTCCAATAGGGGAGGGCCTAACAGTCATATTTCTTCAAACAATTTTGGGTGGGGCATGTCAACAAACTGCATCACCACTGCTTAGGTTGACTAGCATATGGTAAAACTGGCGTGTCATTAGTAGGGTTGAGCGAAGCGAAGCATCCGAAGTGGAATTTAGTCCAAATTTTTGGAAAAATTCAATTCTCAACGAAGCCGAAGTTATTCATGCTTCATGGTAACAAATAATTTTTCTTAAAATGGCGGCTGGAGAATGAAAAAAAAAAAAAACCTCAGCCACTTGCTTGTGCAGAGCCCATCTGCTCCTCTCTTGATTGAAAAAGACCCAGCGTTCAGACCCCCACGGATTACTTAGTTATCCCCAATCCTGTGGATAGAGGATAACTAGAAAAGTGGACACAGGTCCTTTTACAGGCGAGCATTTCTATTTTAGTTTGACACATATTTTGGGCCAGATCTTTAATTTTTATTTAATTTTATTTTTTTACACCCAAAGAAAACCTTTAAGGATAGGGAATGTGAAAAGGTCCAACAGCTATGACACGACAGGTGATAAGTGTCTGATTGATGGGGGTCTGACTGCTGGGACCCCCATGATCAAGGGAAAGTGTTCTTAAGACCCTTGTGTACATAGATTGGAGGTAATGTAATTGAATGTCTCAGGACCCCTTTTTTCGTGATCAGTGGGTGTTCCAGCAGTCAGACCCCAGCAATCTGATATTTATCACCTATTCTGTAGATAGGCAATAGGTCTTTATGGCAGGAGAACCCTTTCAATTATAATGTAGATTATGTAGAATATGAGGAGGTTAAGATTTGGTAAATTTCATGTCAGACATTTATGCTTAAAGGGATTAAAGGGTTTGTCTCACTTCAGTAAATGGCATTTATCATGCAGTTAATACAAGGCACTTACTAATGTATTGTGATTGTCCATATTCCCTCCTTTCCATCACATTATACACAGCACGTATCCGTGGTTGCTACCACCGTGTAATCCAGCAGTGGTGGCCGTGCTTACACACTATAGGGAAAGGCTGGAAGTGCTCATAGGCCAACACCTTTACCTATAGTGTGCAAGCACGGCCACCGCTGCTGGATTGCAGAGTGGTCAAAACCATGGATACGAGCTGTGTATAATGTGATGGAAAAGAGTCAGTATGGACAATCACAATACATTAGTAAAGTACCTTGTATTAACTTTCTCTACATGACAAATGCCAATTGCTGAAGTGAGACAATCCCTTTAATTGTGCTACACTTGATAGGGTTAGGCATAAATGTCTTGGTGTGTGTATTGCGTGCTTCCTATGTGTGATTGGTGTGTGCCATACATGTTCTATGTATCAGTGGTGTATGTGCAGTTTGTGACATATACATCAGTGGCGTGTGAGCCACGTATAAGTTTCTTTTGTGCCACATGTGTCCAATGAGTGATTGGTGTGCGCTGCATGTGTCTTGTTTCTGACTGACTTAAGTGCAGGATATCCATTTATGTGTAAATTCTGCCACATGTATGTTTGTGCATTTTGCTGTGAGTGTCTGCCATCATACTTCATCTTTAATTTGAGCGTTATGACAACCACGCATGATCACAGGCTGACATCCTTGCGCTGGGAGCGAACAGTGACGTCATCACGCTCAGCACAGATCCTTTGGTATGTCTTCTGTCTACGCAGTCGTTAAAAATTGTCCCATTGATTGATAGGCTGAATGGGGTTTTAACATAACGATTTGTGACAAATTAATTATCAGCAAATCTAATTTCTTGTCAAACTTCGGCAAAGCTGGCGAATCGCATTTTTCAAAACTTCACTTGATTTAGTGTGATCAATTCTGCCTTCGGAACCTGTTGTAAAGCAATATTTTAAACATGTTTGTACTAAATATTCAGAAGCTATTCTTAAGGTGCATTACGTGTGGCTTAGTAGATATAAAAACTGGCAGTACACTGGCTCAATGGTCAGCTCTGTTTTTCAGTAGCATTGCGACCTTGAGTTTGAATCCAACCAAGAACAACATCTGCTTGGAGTTTATATGTTAGTCTTATATTTGCATAGATTTCTCCCCAGATTCTGAAAAAAATATGTAGAGGTTGAATGATGTTGATACCTGGGCATGGAAATATAGTTTTATATTCGTTAGTGATTACCTTGACTTAAAAAAGTTTCAGGTTGTAAACTCTGTCCCTTCATCCAGTTTCAACCCCTCCCAAAGTTTGCTTTGCAACCTGCTCCTACTTTCAGACTTTTTTCTGATGTGGACATGTCCTGTCTATTAATGCATACTGGATGTGAGGTTTGTGTCCAGGATGATGCTGCCTTCACTAGTTTTCATGTATCAACCCAGCTTTATTCCTGGATTTCACCTTCAGCAGCTTATGAGGTACCTCTTCTCCCTTGTGCTGACACTGAGGAGTTTGCGATTTGTCCTCCCCTGCAGGGTTTGCCTTGGGTACTCTGCTCTCTCTCTCTCTCTACAGCCTATATGGATATCCTTCCTCCTCCTGCAAATTGTCTTGTCTGCTTTTCCTGTTAACTTTTATTCTTTTCTCCCTCCCTCTCCATACTCTAATCTACCATGTCTAACCTTCTCCCCCTCCCTTCTGCTAAGGGCTCATGCACACAACTGTATGGATTTTTCAGTCCGCAAAAAAGGGATCCATGAAAAATACACGTGCATTCCGTATTTTGCGAAATGAACAAACGGAATGCACACAGAGTAACTTCTGTTTCATTTGCAGTTACATTGAAATGAATGGTTCCGCATACGGTCCGCTAGAAAAACGGAACGGACGCAGAAAGAAAATATGTTTGTGTACATGATCCCTAATACTGAGAGGATGGAGGGGACAAAGAAAGCTGACAGAGCCAAGAGAAGTGCTCTGTAAGATATATGTCATAGTCAGCAGGACCTCCAGCTAGGCAAAGTAGTTACACAGTTAAGCAGCAAAACTATGTAAGCTGCTTAATGTTGCATTTAGGAAGAAAATTAATAAGTTTAAAAATGCAGGACTTGAATTATTATGACCATTTTTGGGCTTTGGTGTTAATAAATCTGTGTAAACATTTTAGGCTGACTTCTGTAAGCCACACCAACTTTTTTACCACTTTGAAAACATGGAATAAAAAGTCTAATTTTTATGCAATTTGAGACTCTTTTATCTTAAACAATGACCACAACGCTGTTGATTTTAAAGTGGTCCATTGCCTTTAATTGGCTTCCTATGAAACTGCTCTTTGTGAGTTTGAGAAGGAAATTGGATTGTCAGCTTTGTTATGCTTGGGACTGATGTGACTAATAAGGATCTCTTCTTACAGAGAAATAAAAAAAATGAACTGAATATTGTGACTGATTATCAAGCAATTTTATTTGCTGATACAGTATGTCATTGCGCTGAAGAACAGCATGACCCAGGAAAACTGTGAATACAGGACATTGCTGTTCCTTCGCATACTGGACTTTGATCTTGACCGCTAATGATAATACTTAATAATAAAAGTTGTTTTCTCCTGTGGCCTTTCCTACGCAGTGAAAACCACATGAATATTTAATGTTCTTCACATTTTTAGAGACACACGTAATTCATTGTGTTGACCATGTTCCACTCTCATTGTGTGGTGCTGGTAGAAATTTTCAAGCTGATGTCAGTATGTAAGAAGAAATTGCATAGTCCATCCCATACACACATTTTGACTACGGGACATCCCATCTACAAAAACTGTAAAGTCTTTCTGAGGTAAACTACAGTAAACACCTGAATTGAAATGCAGTTACATAATTACATAGTTAAACACAAGTTCAAAAATGACACAGGTCCATCAAGTCTAATCTACAATCCTACAGTGTAGATCCAGAAGGAAAATCAATAGCATTGTTAACGTGCCATCAGACCTCTTTTTGTTCTTACCTCCTACCTCCTCCTCTTACCTTCTTACCAGTGCTAATCTGGCATGGCTGAAAGGTGGAGGCTGGTCCAAGAGGGTGAAACTTAAAGGGGTTTTCCAGTATCTACAACAGCTCCCCCATGTGCCGGGCCTCTCCATGGGAATATATTTACCCCGCTCCCTGCGGCACTCCTGGTCCCCGCACCGCCTTTGCTGCTTCTCCCCATACACAGATGAAAACATCTGGTGGGGGAGGGAGCAGCCAATGACAGGCAGGGATGGGGAGGAGCCTCCCTAGCACCGCGGGTGACACTAGAGAGGCTAGTCCCCATCACCGCCTGCCATTGGCTGATCCCCCCAGACACCGGATGTTTTCATCCGTGTACAGGGAGAAGCAGCAGCGGTGCGGGGACCAGGAGCGCCGCAGGAAGTGGGTTAAGTATATTCCCAAGGAGGGGCCCGGCACATAGGGGGGCTGATGTAGATACTGGATAACCCCTTTAATGTTATTTATCTCTTACCACAGACAGAACAGTATGGGAAGGCTGCTTCTATAGCCAGCTGTCTAACTGCCAGGCAGAATATTGTGTGAAGTTGAAGGGGGAAAGATATGATCACCTGGGACACAGAAAATGTATTTGTTTTACATTATGACTCAAAATATGATTCAAAAGAAAAGAAGATTAGAGGAAGGATTGCTAGGATATTTTGACTGTTTTCTTTGTCTTATGTCTCTTTAATATAAAGGAACACAAAAGTAATATCCGTTAATTATTGAATATTAGTCATTGATGAATGTAGCTGACTTGGGTCCAACAATTCAGAAATTAGCTATCCAGTTAATTTGAGATGTAGCCATAATTATTTTACTTCAGTAATCATTAGTAGATATATTTTGCAGCCTACCTAGTAATGCTTCTGCTACCCACAGACTATTGTAGAAATGTTCCAGTTCTAACTATAGAACTACAGTTGCTGTCTAAAGGAATTAATTGAGGCAGATTTATTAGGATACACCTGAATTATGGAGGATGTGGTATGTGCCACATTTATTACGTGTTTTAGACACTTTTTGCGCCTCGCTTGTCAAAGTGGGTGTGGTAAAAAACATGGTTTAGCAGAAAAGGAAGTGGGGCTTAAAGGGGATGTCTCATCTGGGACATTTACGGCTTATCCATAGGATATGCCATAAATGTCCAATAGATGAAGGTCAAAACTCTGGGAACCATTCCTATCTCCAAAATGGGGTAGGGGGTAGCATTTTCAGGTATTTTCAGAACTCCCATAGAAGTAAATTGGTGAGAACCACAAATTTGTGGCCATGTCTCTGTTCACAGTATTCATGAAAGGGGCTCCCTTCTTCAGAAGTGGTTATGCCATAGATGTCCAGATGGGAATGCCTTTTTAAATGACATATATTATTGTTTGCTTTTACATTTCCATAGACACATTGTAGGCAACTTCTAAAGTACATACCTAAATGACATACAGAAGATGCCCCCCATGCTCATTGTGACAATAACACCTTACCTACTGGCTAATCATTTAGCAGCAGTCTAACTGTAATGTGTAACAATCATCATGGTAAGGTTTTAGGTAAGGGAGGATTGCTCTTCTCTTTATGCTCTGGAAATATGGGACACCCAAGTTGATTGAGAACTGAATAAAAACATATGGGGTTTCAGTGGTCTGTAACCAGAGGGTTCGATGGAAACAATTTACAGAAATGTTTTTAAGAAGCCACCTGGATGGTCAATTTGGTTGAGATGTTTCTTTTTTGAATAAAAATGTAATAGTGAGCTCTTATTTCTTTGCATGTGAGAGTGATTAGGGTTTATTTAAGCCTGAAATCATCTCCCTGGCGTATTGCTGTTAGATTTCCTTTTCCTTGTGTCCTGAAAGGGCATGTGTATGATGCAAGTGAGTGACTACAGAGCTTACTGCACCTGCTGGCAGAATATTGTTAATAGGCAACCTCAAGAGGCACAAATCTGGGGTGGCAAAAACACCAGTAACGCCAAATTGGTAAATGCAATAATATGTAAAATTAGTTTGACTATAACTGCATCTCTCAAAATCAAGGTTTCCAATAAGAAACATGCAGGTATTATGCATACTGGGAATTTCAGTTAATGTAAACTAATGACCACTGGTTCTTGTGCAGTTATTGCCAGTCAAGTTCTGTGCAGCTGGCAACTGACGATCCAAGGAAGCCCATTTACATTAGAGAGAGCAGGTTCTGCTTGACCACCCCTTGGCAGGCATTTTCTTCACACTTGTAGACAAGCAGAAGTAATGTCCCCTAAGAGCAAGATAATGTGTGCTTGACCAAAATGCAGGGGGTCTTCAGGCTTAAATGGAAATCAAGCAGTAATTTTAAGCTTGCTTGATTCCAGGCAGATAATTGTCTTCCATGTATAGGAAGTACAAGTCTACCTGAAGTGAGCAGGAGACACTTCTCTACCCAGGAGAACAAGTTCCATTAGAACATACATTTTGTCGATTTTCTCTTGTGCAGTACATAGTGTACTATATAGTAAACCCAATACAATGATCAACCTAATGACAGACCTGCTGTAAAAGTGGCCACTGCAGGGGTTGTGGGTTAAGGGGTGCTTGTTGGACTCTACAATCCTCTCCCAATCCTACTTTCTGGCGCTGACAATGTTCTGCTCAGCCATTGACAATTGGTTAATTGGCTGTAATTTACTTCTCAATGACTATCAAAAAGTGGAGAGGGGTTTTACTCCAATGCGCCTTGAATGTTTTGTGCAGCTACAATGGGAATCTCCAACGAGACATACATTTAAAATTTGCTACACGACACTCGATATCAGAAGTTCATTTTTTGCAATAAATGATAGGTTTAGAATCTTCAAGGGATGCTCAAAAAGTTCATGTTCTGGACCATATCTACCTAACATAGAGAGCTGACATTTTGGAGAAATATGTTGTGTACCTTTATAACTAGTGGGCCAAATTTTTAGGTAAGTCCATAGATATATAGACATGTATCAGATTTTTTTAAAGGAACCCTTGTACTTCTGACCAAATATTTGCAGCTTTCTTCTGCAACTAGAGCTGAGTACATGCAAGGTCATGTGCATATGGGGGCACTACAGGTCATTTCTACAAAGTACTTATGGTGCCTCTGAATTATGCTATTTTATAGTGATATTTTGCCTTTAAGGCAATTTCTCTATTAAAAAAAAGTTATCAAATATAAACATTTTCTTGATTTACTAGAGATATAAGACAATGGTATTAATAGTAGACTGCAGTCCTGCCTGACATGACTGTATTATCACGGTCATACAGTACCATGTAGACACAACAAGCCTTTTAATTGACTAAAAGTTCCTTAAATGCAGGATATTGCTTATCATTAGCTGGTGACAGGAAGTAGATGGGGAAAGTATGTCTTCCTGAGTTGACATTGAATGGGCTTTTTTATTGTCTTATGTTTTCTTTAAAACATTGCCTTGATTTCGCACGGTCACGGTTATGTTAGATTCTCAGTGTAATACACTACCTTGATTCCCTATAATAATACCAATGTTTTAATCATTAGTTTTGTTTCTTTTTTTGTCACCAAAATAAGCTGCAAGCAATGGGATGAACTCCGCAATCTGCAGATGTATGCGGACAATATAGTGCACTTGGCAGCCTCCCAGAGTTTATTCATAGCTGAGCATTTTCAAAACTTTTTAGAATTTTACATTGCAATATGCAGTCAATTGATAGTTTTGTAAATTAGAAAAGCAGTAGCTTGATAAAGACCCAACATAAGATGTTTTTGTGGCCTTTTGGAAATCTGTTGTAGATTCCTACTTCACAACCCAAATAGTTGCATTTATACATAGCACAGACATCAGGAAAATCATTGTACATGTTCCACCATTTAAAAAGGCAAGTTTGATTATAGCGACAGATATTTTATTTTATATATTGACATTTAAAGTTACCAGTATTGCTAACTGCTGTTGATTGTATATTTTATATATGTGTGATCAATTTTAATCAATTTTATTTTTTTCAATTTATGTATATTTAGACTACACAATAATCTGTGATATTGCCTGTAAACAAGTGAATCTTAAAAAGGACCTCTTACCGGTCCTGACATAACAATATAAGTACCTGGCACTGTAGGGCATTATTAGTAGATGTCATAGCTGTCATTTTCTTTTAGATTAGCTGCTTTGTTGCCCCGCTGTGTCCCCGTTCTGGTTTCATGCCCTGTATGCTAAAAGATAGCATTGGTACAGGGGGGAGGAGATGCCAGCTTTTCTCAGGGGGCGTCTCCTTCTCCCTGCCTGTGATGCTCTCCGCTGCAATTGGACAGCTCACAGCCAGGGAGAAAGATATGCCCCCTGAGAAAAGCTGTACCAATGTTATCTATTAGAATACAGGGCGTGAAACAAGAATAGGGGGCACAGCGGCGCAATAAAGCAGCCGATCTGAAAAAATTACAGTGATGACATCTACTAATGATGCCCTAAAGTGCCAGGTACTTATATTGTAATGTCAGGACCAGTGAAATGTCCTCTTTAACTATTATTGATGATAAATGTGCCCTTAGAGTCTACAACCTGTCACCATAAAATGCAGGGCAATCTGAAGGCAGCATGTTCTAGAGCAGGAGGAGCTGAGCAGATTGATATATATACACAGGTGAAACGCGAAAAATTTGAATATCGTGCAAAATTCTTTTATTTCAGTAATGCAACTTAAAAGGTGAAACTAACATATGAGATAGACTCATTACCTGCAAAGCGAAATATCTCAAGCCTTTATTTGTTATAATTTGGATGATTATGGCTTACAGCTTATGAAACCCCAAAGTCACAATCTCAGGTACCCTCGGGGGGTATGGATTAATTAGCTGACTAGAGTGTGACACTTTGAGCCTGGAATATTAAACCTTTTCACAAAATTCAAATTTTAAGTTGCATTACTGAAATAAATGAACTTTTGCACAATATTCAAATTTTTCGAGTTTCCCCTGTATGAATACGTACTAATTCAAGAAGGCTGTCAATCACTGATAAGACTGCCCACATGGCAACTGAGCTCTGAAAGAACAGAGATTTTAAGTAATAAATTATAGGCTTTCCTGATTTATTTCCCATAAAACTAATATATATATATAATTCTGCTCAGCTCCTCCTGCTCTAGAACATGCTGCCTACAGATTGCACTGCCTTTCATGGTGACCGTTTTTCTTTACATTGGCAGACTGGTGACTAATTACTTTTGACAGAACTCTGCAAAGACACAGTGGAATAATTATGTGTTTGTTACTAAATGGCAAAACTAGAGCAAATTTAAGTGCTGGGTTCACAAACCAAAAAGTATACACTTTTCTCTTTCCTATAAAAGTAAAAATTATGAAAATAAATAAATAAAAATTGCTGAAGCTCCTCACCAGGCATGCATTCATCATGTCATCTGGATAAAATAGATGCCCAGTCAGAGGGCCTTTGCCCCATTGTCCATGATACACCTTGTCCTCATTATGTACTTTCTATCTGATTTTATACTTACCCCCCCCCCCCCCCCCCCAAAAAAAAAAAAAATTAAAAAAATTGCACCCTATTGCTTTACCACTGTATTCAGATTCCACATGGGTGTCAGCTATGGGGAAAAGGCTTAAAAGCCTTAATGGAGTTGTTAGTTTCGGGAAAATTAGAGGATAATTTCATGTAGTAAATGTAATTGGTTAAACAAACTACATTAGAGAACAAGGGAAACAAACTGAGTAAAGTTGTGTTTTTCCCTAATGCTGACACTGGATATACCATACAAGTCTGATAGATGAGGGTCCCATCTCTGGGAGCCTCATCTATCTGGAGGTCAGGGCCCCGTTCGCTGGCTGCAACAATGAACAACTGCGCTCAGCGGTTCAGCCTGCAAACGGAACCCCTTTCTCAAGATAGATGTGGGTTCCAGAGGTGGGACCTTCATCTACTGGACTTTTATGGCACATCTCTGGATACACTATAAAATTCAGAGATGAGAGTACCCCTTTCACTTTATTCCACAAAACTAGTTTTCAGAAATGTGTATAATATGCCTAGCACCAGTATATTTTGCTGCAGACACTGTTGTAGTAAATTCAGCACAATTTTCACACTAATTTTACAAGTAGTAATTGCTAAATATATTTGCAGTTGTGTATTATGTTGTATTATTTTTAATCCCTTTTGTGACATTTATTATAATTATTATCATTATAATGATATAACTTTTTCCTAACACATACTACTACTACTACTAATAATAATAATAATTTTAAAAAAGTAAAAAATAATCCATGCCCTACATAAAAATAAAAAATGGACTCCAAAAACAAAATATGTGTGAGGACGTTCTCTCGGCCTAATTATGCACATTAACAAATGTAACTTATACTGTACTTTTTCTACACTAAATCCTGAATCTGAATGGAATCTCACACTAGGTTACACATACATTTTGCTGGTTTTAGTGACCTGACTAGCAATAAAAGCTGAAAGTGGCTCTTCGGTTGTACTTTACTGAGTTAAAGTGCTAAATCCTCAAGAAAGGGGCTTTCTTGGAGTGAAATATTGGCTTCATAAATTACATTTAATAACCACAATGAAGACGCCAAGTTTTGTCTTTGTTGTATAATTCAGCAACGCGTCAATGTTGACTTATATTCCTGATAAATTAAAGAAGGTCAGCGGGCAAGCGAAGATACAAATTAACTATTCTGACAGTGAGAACACCTGTACTGGGTAGAACAGGGCCAGAATGAAGTAGACCGTCTGTGGATATTAACTATTAAACTGCCAATATTTATGGCGAAATAATAAGACGTGGTTGTCCAGCCTGCAAAAGCATTTGCACAAAGCTAGCAGTTTTTATTGGAATGTACATAGGATCTTACTTTACTCTAGAATCTGCAAGCTGCGCTTATAGTCATTTTGCCATGCAGAGAGCTAGATCTTTTTATTTAATTTTTTTCTGTTTCTGTAACATTTTATCATTTCAATAAAAAAGGGGGGAGCTTGCGTTGATCCTGCTTTTTCGGGTTTAACACTTAATGAAACTTCTTTATGGGGAAAGTGCCCCTAAACAGCTGTTTCCACTTGTGAGCAGCAGGATCTTTTTGCAGGTTTGTGAGCTGTAGAATCAGAGCAGCCTTCACATTTTCAGTAAAAACACAATTTTATTATTATGTCAGATATAAAGCCAATGAAGAAGAGTGTTATGGCTTGACTTATCATGGATATTGATTCCATATGGAAAGGAAATATTCACTGGATCTATACCTTAGAATACTTATTGACTCATGAGGAGTTGTCTATACTTTGCAGCCAAGAGGACTGAGATGGTTATTGTCCCCAGGCTAAGATTAGTCCAACATGACTTAATATGAGAAGACCCATCAGTCACCAGTTGACTGTCTAAAGTTGTCAGTGGACCTGGAGGGTAATCCACTCTTCTTCCAGGGTCCACTGTCTGCATAATGTGAAATGGAGTTGAATTAGCTAACTGCGATTGGACAACCAACCGGTCTACTCCTGCTGCTGCATACTGTATTCTTTTAATTGTCTTTCCACATGGGACTAAAGATTTTCCCTTTAGGATTTCCATGCAGAAAATTGGAAAAGATCTTAAGAAATCTGTAGACCACATTGACCTGCTGGATGTGGACTGCCACCATGGATTTCACACTTTTGCAATGCACATGGTGAAGTCTGCGACAAATCCACTGCAGATCTGTGCCGATTTTTCCATGATAAATTACATTCTGTGTAAACGTACCCTAATACTTCAACTAAAGTATGTTAAACCGATCTTTAATGGGAACCAGTGGTTCCCAGTGTTGTTAGTTGGTACTGAGTTTTTTTAAACCCCAGCAGCCAAGGGGAGAAAGATGGCGGCTGGGATAGAGAGCTTGATTCTTCCAGCTTGATCCCTTTATGTTAGAGAGCTGATGGGAAAGGAATCCTTACACAATCTCCACGTAATATAAAGAGGCTGCCACGTAACACATGGACTTGACAGTTCCTGCAGAGCATTGAGATGCAATTCTCTGCTTTGGTTAATGAGGGTGCTAAACGTTAGACTTCCCTATTTTAAAGGGGTTATCTGGAAATTTATATTGACCTAACGTTAAGATAAGTCATCAGTATCAGATCGGTGAAGTCTGACGCCCAGGGCCAACGTTGATCAGATATTAGAAGAGGCTGGTGCTCCATGAGCACCATGGCCTATTCCTAGACCATGCGACATCAACGTATATCAGTCGCGTGGCCTGGTTACAGCTTAACCCCATTCAAGTCAATGGGGCTGGGCTGCAATGCCAAGCACAGCCACTATACTATGTATACTCCCTGAAACAGCTAATCGGCAAGGGTGCTGGGACTCAGACCCCCGCCGATGTATTATCGATGACCGGTCCTGAGGATAGGTCATCATTATTAATTTCTGGATAACTTAGAATTATCTAATAAGCTAGTTGAAGTGAGGAGTTAAGAGTCTGGGAAAGGGAGTCCATGTTCCCTTGCTCAAGTTCTTCAATGAAACATGCTCACCATAAAAGAATCGTCTTTTTCTATGCTCTATTGCACTCGATTTTTTCCTATTGGTACACAATACATTTATAAATGATCAAAATTGCAAAAAACAAGTGAGAGATCACAAGATAATGCATTCATCTATCCCTGTATCTTCTGGTCTGGGCATATAATGACGTTATTCTTTTCATTAGACTTATAGTCTTAGGAAGTATATATTGGAAGTTAATTATTACATTTAATACCGATCACTTGATGAAAAAGTGGTCTACCCCACAGTGTTTAAGTCATCCAAGATACAACATAGAGCAGCGCCAGCAATAATTATGGCTGCTCACCCCTGCATTAATATGTCTCCCAACTAAATCAACTTGTGTGACAATTGCATCTGCTACTTACACTCACAAAAGGGGCATCACCTGGCAATAAAACTTATTTCTATGTAGTGGAGTTGACTTTAGCAGGTTCTTACAATTTTCTAATTCAATTAAATCTGCCCTCGTAGGAAGACAAACCCATATATATTTTACATGTCGGGCTAGAAGAAATTATCTCCAGCCATTCATTCTCTGTTTTTTATGGCCTTGTCACTGTGTTGGAGCCTTAGACCATAAACAGACCTCACTTAATCACATCAATAAACTAGCAGAAAATGGAGATTTATCATTGTCCTGCAAGACAGCTGAAGAGCGTGATGACACATACTGTATGGTTAAATGCTTTTCTTGCCTGCCTTGCTAACCTATGTCCCTAAATATAATTATGATATTAAACCACTGTGTCTGCTACCATTGACCATCTTACTGTTATGCTACTGATACGGGTTATTTATTAATATATGGTTTGGGGATTTTTTTCAATATTGTGTGCCCTTACTGAATCTTATTCCTGTTTCATTAAATTAGATTTTTATATTTTTACTCTATTTTGCGATTTTGTCCAATTTTTCCTGTTAGCACAAGTGGATCCCCCGAGTACTGCCCTCGATAAGCCAGAGTCACTAAGAAGCAGTAATTCATGCTCTGGAAGATGCAGGCAGTCCGTGGATTATGTAAAGGGAAATTTATCTGAATGGTCGTTATTTAAAACTACATTTACCCAGCAGCAGTTACTTCAGGGGAAATGAGCAGCCAACCGCGTCTATTTCTGACTGAGGTGGCCCTCATTTGAAATCTGTTAAGACAAGTCCTTGAAGCCAGCCATAGACATAAGGGTTAATGCACACGACCGTTGTTGGCTGTTGCCCATATTGCGGCCCGCAAACAGCGAGTCTGCAATATACGGGCACCAGCCGTTTGTGCACTGCATCACAGATGTGGACCCATTCACTTGACATGTTTAGTGTTGGGCACGAATATTCCAATAGCGAATATTAATCGTGAATATCGGCACTTCGAAAATTCGCGAATATTTAGAATATAGTGATATATATTCGTAATTTCGAATATTCTAGATTTTTTTTTCATCAGTAACCTCCCTTCTTGATTGTGGGCCAATGAGAAGGCTGCAATGTCTTTGTCTGAGCTTAGCAACCAATAGGAAAGTTGCCTACCCCTTACTATATAAGAACCTCCCCAGCAGCCCTTGTATGCAGTATTTTGCAGATCTGAGAGAGAGACACCAGTGTTATCGCTGTGCTCTCTGCTTTCCTGTGTCATTACATTAGATAGTTAGTTAGTTAGCTTATATATAATACAGATAGTTAGTAGGAGATAGTCAGTGTAGGTTAGATAGTCGTAAAAGATAAAAGAAAAAATTGGAGTGGATTTGTGGAGAAGGGGATTGGGACAGGGAGAGGAGAATAGGAGGGGTGAAGCGCCAGAGGAGAACTTGAAACTAGCGTCAAATTACCAGCTTGTGATAGGCTGGCCACAGTGCAAGGCAGCTGCCCACTTAAAAAGAGACAAGGCGCAGGAACATGGACAGTGTGCCATACGCAAGGGAACAGATACAATATAGTGGGGCGCCAGTTACACGTGACCGATATTACAAGGGTGGCAGTATAGAAATATATGTGTATATAACAGTATACAGATTATTCACAACCTCGGCGAGGGAGGTAAGGAGGACAGGTGTCTTGAGTTTATCCTGTTCATCCTCCTCCCTGGTGAAGTAAGTCCCTTGACTTAACTTATTTTTCATTTTAATAATATTATTCCATCACAGTTATGGTATGTTTTCTATATAGCTCTAACCCAGCACCAATAGAACTGCTATTTGAGTGGTTGTGAATAATCTGTATACTGTTATATACACATATATTTCTATACTGCCACCCTTGTAATATCGGTCACGTGTAACTGGCGCCCCACTATATTGTATAGGTTAGATAGTGATATAGTGTAGCTGATAGGTTCTGCTGTCCATACATACATGCTACATACATAGAGCTGTGATGTCACAAGTTAGTTAGTTAGCTTATATATATAATACAGATAGTTAGTGGGAGATAGTCAGTGTAGGTTAGATAGTGATATAGTCTGCTGTCCATACATACATGCTACAGACATAGTGCTGTGATGTCACAAGTTCTCAACAATACTTAGTGCACCAATCAGTAATATGTAGTCAGACCTGTTAAAATCTGAAGTTGCACTTATTGCGACAAAATATTTGCATCATTAGTGCCGATTTCGCAATTGAGAATATATTGGAGCACTCTATCTGCATATAAAGCTATTGTAATGTTCTGCCGTGCCAACCATTTTCTCCAGTCTCAGGAAACTTCTAGCAGCTTGAAAAATGTAGCTATAATGACCCACGCCTGTATTTTGGGCGCATTACGCGAATATTACATTGCTGATTTTTCGCGAACAAGAAAATAATCTCGAATTTGCAAATATATGATGAATACTCTACCAAATATTTGCGAAATATCGCAAATTAGAAAATCGCCCCTGACGCTCATCACTAGAAATGTTCTATTTTTTTGCGCTGCGGAGGCTTGGACAGAAAACCATAGAAGCACTATGTAGCGTTCCCGTGGGGTTCCATGCCTCCGTTCCGCACCGCAAAAAAATAGAACCTGTTCTATTGTTTTGAGATGCGGACAGATCATGGACCCATTCAAGTTGAAAGGGTCTGCATCTCAGGGCTCCAGATGGCGACCAAAATGGTCGCCAATGCGACTTATAATTGCAAAATGGCGACAAGACTTTGTTGTCTTGTCGCCATTTGCGCCTAGACCCTCCACTGCTCTGCCTCTTTGAACAGGGGGCCTCACAGCATGGAACCCCGAAACATGAAAACCAGTGCAAGCGGGAGAAACCGGGCCCAGACCAGCCGCGGCCTCCCCTCAACCAGACTATTCGCTTCGGACTGATATTCTTCCTGTGCCGCCCGTAATCGCTGGTACTCCCGGCCTCACAGCGCCAGCGGCGGGAAATACTGAGGGATACCTGTAAGCTCCTGCCTGCAGGGGGCGCTGTGGTCGGGATGGTTATGCTGCCTGCCAGTAAAGTGAATGGCCAGGAGGTGATAACGGAGGATGGCCCCGGTGTGTGCCAGGTCTGCGGTGTCCGCTCTTCTCTCCCTCCTCAGCGCCGTCTTCCTGGTGACCGCTGAAGTCCGGGCTGCCGCGCTCACATCGGGACAGGAGGAGAGCGACAGCTCCAGGTGGCGGCGTGTGAGGCGCTCACTGCGGCAGGTAGGAGAGGACGGTTAGCAGTTGCCCTTGGCAACCAATCGGACCCGTTCATGTTCTCTGAGCTGCAGGCTGACTAGTTGCTATGGGCAACTGCTACACAGAGGATATGACGCCCCAAAATGTTCTTGTCTGGTAGAATAATTGGGGGGGACTGTTTAGGCTGGACACCTGCAGTTTTTGGTGCCCCTCAGCAAGGATACAGCCTTATGAAGGTTTTATTTATTTTTTTTATTTTTTTTTCATTTATCAAACTGGTATAAAGTAGAACTGGCTGAGTTGCCCATAGCAACCAATCAGATTCCACCTTTCATTTTTGACAGCTCCTTTGGAAAATGAGAGGAGAAATCTGATTGGTTGCTATGGGCAACTCAGCCAGTTCTACTTTACACCAGTTTGATGAACCCCCTTAGCTCTTAGTAAATCCTTTACAGTAATTCTGGTGTCAGGGTGTGTTCACACGTGGCGGATTTATTGGAGACATTTCTGTGACTGTCCCATTCAACTGAAGGCAGTAAACTATGCACCTGCTGCAGGAACAACCCCATTCAGATGATTGGAAGTGCGTTTCGGTCACAGAAATTTCTAGAACAAATCTGCTGCGTGTGAATACACCTTTAGGCAACATTCAGACGAACGTATTTTGTTTTTGTGTCCGTATGTCCGTTACGTAGCCCTGCAAAAAAGATAGAAATTGTCCGTTTTGCGGACAAGGATAGACATTGTTGCAATAGATCCGCAAAAAATAGGATTTTGCGGACGCCAGTGCTGCAGATGGCGACCAAAATGCAATTGAATAGAATTGCAGAATGGCAACAAGACTTTGTTGTCTTGTCGCCATTTGCGCCTGGACCCTCTGCTCTGCTCTGGCTTTCTTCCAGCAGACACACGCTGCAGACGTCTGCTGGGTGAAGATCCGCCCCTCACACTGTGGCCAGCGATTGTCTTGATGCCACTGCAGCCAAACGTTTTCATGGAGAAACCCAAGACAAGCAGCGGAGGTCGGGAAGCGAATGAGCCAGGACCCAGCACCTAGGGATTACCAAAGCGGCTAGTCCGACAGGTCATGGAAATGAGTGCACAACCCCTTTAGCTGCGTGGGCTGTAGCTTAGAAAACCCCATGCTCCTAAGCATCCCAGCTATATTATACATATTTTAAGTTTGGCGACTAAAAATTTAATTTGGCTCCTAAATTTTTCAGGTTAGGAGCCAATGGCTCCTTGATATTTTTTTTAGTCTGGAGCCCTGCATCTGTCTGCACGCAGCCACATGGATGATGCCTGTGCATTGCGGTCCCCAATGCACGAAACGGGCGGCACACATTCGTGTGCATGAGCCCTGACATAGCTGTCTGCAAATTGTGACCAGCACCAAAAATATGCACATTTCAGTGGGTGGAAGGAGAAAAGCCGCTGCCAGAACATAAAGGTCTTCTGGCAGAACTGGTGGTAATGGACTCTGCTGTTGTTGAGTCTTGTGCATCTTTCTTCTGGTTACCGCTAATCAATGTATATATAGGATGACTACAGGTGAAACTCGAAAAATTAGAATATCATGCAAAAGTCCATTTATTTCAGTTAGGCCTCATGCACACGACCGTTGTTTTATTCCGTGTCCGTTGTTCCGTTTTTCGTTATTTTCTGCGGACCCATTGACTTTCAATGGGTCCGTTGAAAACTCGGCTAATGCACCGTTTGTCATCCGCGTTCGCGGACCCATTCAAGTCAATGGGACCGTGAAAAAATGCGGAGGCACACAAGATTGTCATCTGCGTCCGCGCGTCCGCGTCCGGTTTTTCCTATCATTTGCATGCCAAACTTGACTTAGACTTTTTTTTACTTTCCTTTATGTCTGGTGGTCCTCCAAAAATCAAGGAAGACACACGGAAACAAAAACGGAAACGGAACAACGGAACCCCATTTTGCGGAACGGAACACAACAACGGTCGTGTGCATGAGGCCTAATGTAAATTAAAAAGAATTGCATTAATGCAGCTTAAAATTAGAGTTTTGTGAAAAGGTTCAATATTCTAGGCTCAAAGTGTCACACTCTAGTCAGCTAATTAATCCATACCCCCTGAGCAAAGGGCACCTCAAAATTGTGACTTTGGGGTTTCATAAGCTGTAAGCCATAATCATCCAAATTATAAGAAATAAAGGCTTGAAATATCTCACTTTGCATGTAATGAGTCTATCTCATATATTACGGTAGTTTCACCTTTTAAGTTGCATTACTGAAATAAATGAACTTTGCACGATATTAAAAATTTTCGAGTTTCACCTGTATATGGGACTTACTAATGCAGCCTCTGTTGATGCCATGTGCTATATTCTCTAAGTCATGTACAGTACAGACCAAAAGTTTGGACACACCTTCTCATTCAAAGAGTTTTCTTTATTTTCATGACTATGAAGGCATCAAAACTATGAATTAACACATGTGGAATTATATACATAACAAACAAGTGTGAAACAACTGAAAATATGTCATATTCTAGGTTCTTCAAAGTAGCCACCTTTTGCTTTGATTACTGCTTTGCACACTCTTGGCATTCTCTTGATGAGCTTCAAGAGGTAGTCCCCTGAAATGGTCTTCCAACAGTCTTGAAGGAGTTCCCAGAGATGCTTAGCACTTGATGGCCCTTTTGCCTTCACTCTGCGGTCCAGCTCACCCCAAACAATCTCGATTGGGTTCAGGTCCGGTGACTGTGGAGGCCAGGTCATCTGGCGCGGGACCCCATCACTCTCCTTCATGGTCAAATAGCCCTTACTTTCAAAGTTTTCCCAATTTTTCGGCTGACTGACTGACCTTCATTTCTTAAAGTAATGATGGCCACTCGTTTTTCTTTACTTAGCTGCTTTTTTCTTGTCATAATACAAATTCTAACAGTCTATTCAGTAGGACTATCAGCTGTGTATCCACCTGACTTCTCCTCAACGCAACTGATGGTCCCAACCTCATTTATAAGGCAAGAAATCCCACTTATTAAACCTGACAGGGCACACCTGTGAAGTGAAAACCATTTCAGGGGACTACCTCTTGAAGCTCATCAAGAGAATGTCAAGAGTGTGCAAAGCAGTAATCAAAGCAAAAGGTGGCTACTTTGAAGAACCTAGAATATGACATATTTTCAGTTGTTTCACACTTGTTTGTTATGTATATAATTCCACATGTATTAATTCATAGTTTTGATTCCTTCAGTGTGAATCTACAATTTTCATAGTCATGAAAATAAAGAAAACTCTTTGAATGAGAAGGTGTGTCCAAACTTTTGGTCTGTACTGTATATTAAATATTAGTCCTGTTATTTAGTTTTTTTGTGGCGTTTACCGTACAGGATAAATTACATGATAATTGTATTGTGCAGGTGGTTATGGATGCAGTGATACCAAATATGTGGGGGGGATTTTATTCTAAGGTTTTTATAAGGGTGTATTTTTTTTTTTTTACTTGGAGACACTTTTTTTTAACTTTTTGACACCATTTATTAGTCCCATAAGGGGATGGTTACAGGCAATTTGCACAGCTTATCCAATTAATTCTCTGGATATTACATAAAAGTCTTATCTGCAGTCCTGTGCAACACTACAAATAGCACAGGGATAACTCTCTAAGTACAGATAGTGTAGTATATGTTACCTGCAGTCCTATGTAACACCAAAGATAACACTCGTGTTGATAATGTGGTAGTGTTACCTGCAGTCCTATGTAAAACCACAGATAACACTAGTGCTGATAATGTGGTAGTGTTACCTACGTCCTTAGTGTGCCTCTCTGTGCCTCTCCCATGGGACTCCATCCTGGCGGCGCTGCCTCCTCTTACTTCTTGTTCTTCTTGCCCCGTACAAAACGTCCCGTCCTGATGCAGCTGCGTCAGGACAAAGGAACACTATGGGCATGGTGATGGAGACACACACAAACAGGCAGACATAGGGACACACATACTCACAGGGACCTGTTCTGAGTCCTGGGGCCACCCACCCCAGCAGTGCACACAGCGAAAATTTCATTGCTGGGGTAAGCTGCCCTAGAATTCAGAACAGGCAGTTTGTTGAAATCCAGGTCACGGGCTGCAGCCGTGAGCAGGCCTACAGAGGCCCTGAACGGGGCACTAGGGAAGCTGCACGCCCACGCAGCTTAAAGGAAACACTGGTGAGCAGGTGTAGTTACAACTAAGCAGTCCAATTGAAGTGAATGGGACTGCTTCTTGTAGTAGTACTGCTTCTTGTAGTTACACCTGCTCACCGCTGTTGTTGCGACTGTGAGCTGGTAAACAATGAAGAGAAGGCAGCGCTGGCTGATTGGAGGGGGTGTCGGGTGTCGGACTCCTGCTGATCTGATATTGATGACCTATCCTAAGGAATAAATAACTTGGACAACCCCTTTAAAGGGAACCTGTCACCGGGATTTTGGGTATAGAGCTGAGGACATGTGTTTCTAGATGGCCGCTAGCACATCCGCAATACCCAGTCCCCATAGCTCTATGTGCTTTTATTGTGTAAAAAAAACAATTTGATACATATGCAAATTAACCTAAGATGATTCCAGCGTGAAGGAGCCCAGCACCGCCCCGCATCCTCAGAATCTCCTCCTTGCTCCCCGACGTCAGAAAGCTAGAGCGCCGTAATCTCGCGATGTGCGAGCTAGTGCATGGGCTCCTTCACGCTGGACTTTCGGTTTTATCTCCCATTTTGCATGAGCTGAACTCAAAGATCTGAAACATTTTCTACATACACAAAAGACCCATTACTCTCAAATATTGTTCACAAATCTGTCTAAATCTGTGTTAGTGAGCACTTCTCCTTTGCCGAGATAATCCATCCCACCTCACAGGTGTGGCATATCAAGGTGCTGATTAGACAGCATGAATATTGCACAGGTGTGCCTTAGACTGCCCACAATAAAAGACCAATCTGAAATGTGCACAGTTTTGCCTTACTGGGGGGGGGGGCAGAAAACCAGTCAGTATCTGGTGTGGCCACCATTTGCCTCACGCAGTGCAACACATCTCCGTCACATAGAGTTATATACACTCACCTAAAGAATTATTAGGAACACCTGTTCTATTTCTCATTAATGCAATTATCTAGTCAACCAATCACATGGCAGTTGCTTCAATGCATTTAGGGGTGTGGTCCTGGTCAAGACAATCTCCTGAACTCCAAACTGAATGTCAGAATGGGAAAGAAAGGTGATTTAAGCAATTTTGAGCGTGGCATGGTTGTTGGTGGCAGATGGGCCGGTCTGAGTATTTCACAATCTGCTCAGTTACTGGGATTTTTACGCACAACCATTTCTAGGGTTTACAAAGAATGGTGCGAAAAGGGAAAAACATCCAGTATGCGGCAGTCCTGTGGGCAAAAATGCCTTGTGGATGCTAGAGGTCAGAGGAGAATGGGCCGACTGATTCAAGCTGATAGAAGAGCAACGTTGACTGAAATAACCACTCGTTACAACCGAGGTATGCAGCAAAGCATTTGTGAAGCCACAACATGCACAAACTTCAGGCGGATGGGCTACAACAGCAGAAGACCCCACCGGTTACCACTCATCTCCACTACAAATAGGAAAAAGAGGCTACAATTTGCACGAACTCACCAAAATTGGACTGTTGAAGACTGGAAAAATGTTGCCTGGTCTGATGAGTCTCGATTTCCGTTGAGACATTCAAATGGTAGAGTCCGAATTTGGCGTAAACAGAATGAGAACATGTATCCATCCTCTGATGGCTACTTCCAGCAGGATAATGCACCATGTCACGAAGCTCGAATCATTTCAAATTGGTTTCTTGAACATGACAATGAGTTCACTGTACTAAAATGGCCCCCACAGTCACCAGATCTCAACCCAATAGAGCATCTTTGGGATGTGGTGGAACGGGAGCTTCGTGCCCTGGATGTGCATCCCTCAAATCTCCATCAACTGCAAGATGCTATCCTATCAATATGGGCCAACATTTCTAAAGAATGCTATCAGCACCTTGTTGGATCAATGCCACGTAGAATTAAGGCAGTTCTGAAGGCAAAAGGGGGTCCAACACCGTATTAGTATGGTGTTCCTAATAATTCTTTAGGTGAGTGTATATAGTAAATAATGCAACTTGCACTACATCTTACTATATTTACTATACTATAGATTTTTTTTTCAACTCTTCACCCTTTTTAGCAAGCAGGAATCTTAAAAATTGTGAATCTTTTTTAAAAAAAAAGTACATTATAGAGCCTTGGTGCTTGTTAAAAGAGAAAGTCAGAGAAAAAAAAGAAACTGCAGCGCCTCTGATGTATTATCGTTACTTATTTTCAGTCAACATGATGAAAAAAAGGTGCTGACCTTTTAGAGTTGCGATGAAGTCACAACACCTTATGCAGCTTGTATATATGCTTTCCTGCAGCCGCGTCCTTATCCCGGGTGTACTCCAAGTGATGTCAGGGAGTCACGGTATTATGAAGAAGATAAATAATGAAAAAACAAAAAAGGGACTTGCTGTGTGGCGCTGGACAAACTCAAGGGATGATCAGGATGACTTGGAAGATCCTTGAACTCCTTCGTCAGGTCATATTAGAGATGGGCGAATTTGCTTTGTTTCTGATTTGCCAAATAAAAAAATAAATTTGATTGGGGTAAAAATCGATTTTACCTGAATCAAATATGCTCTAATTTACCTGAAAATTGGTACATAACACTCTAAGGTCTCCCAGGACTCTTTTCTCTCCCAAAAATCAGAGTAAAAAACATAAATTCTGAGAGGGAAAGAGAGAAACTTATAATCCAAATTTCTGGGGAAATTTGGAACGAATTCCGAATCTGTGGAATCAATTTGCTTATCTCTAGTACATATTCATTGCCTACAACTTGGCGAAATCCTTTAGGCTACGTGCACACGACCGTATGTGCTTTGCAGTCCGCAAATTGCGGATCCGCAAAAAAAAAACGGATGACGTTCCGTATGGCATCCGTTTTTTTTGCGGATCAGTTTTTTTTGCACATCCATTGTAATAATGCCTATCCTTGTCCGCAAACTAGAAAAAAATAGGACATGCGCTATTGTTTTTGCGGAGCAACGGAACGGACATACTGATGCGGACAGCACACGGTGTGCTGTCCGCGTTTTTTGCGGACCCATTGAAATGAATGGGTCCGCATCCTATCCGCAAAAAAAACGGATTGGACACGGAAACAAAATACGGTCGTGTGCATGAGGCCTAAAAAACATAAATTCTGAGAGGGAAAGAGAGAAACTTATAATCCAAATTTTTGGGGAAATTTGGAATGAATTCCGAATCTGTGGAATCAATTTGCTTATCTCTAATACATATTTATTGCCTACAACTTGCCGAACCCCTTTAGGCTACATGCACACAACCGTATGTGCTTTGCGGTCCGCAAATTGCAGATCCGCAAAAAAAATGGATTACGTTCCGTATGGCATCCGTTTTTTTTTGCGGATACGTTTTTTTTTGCGCATCCATTGTAATAATGCCTATCCTTGTCCGCAAACTAGAAAAAAATAGGACATGCACTATTTTTTTTGCGGGGCTACAGAACGGACATACTGATGTGGACATCACACGGTGTGCTGTCCGCGTTTTTTGCGGACCCATTGAAATGAATGGGTCCGCATCCTATCCGCAAAAAAAAAAACAGAACGGACACGGAAACAAACATCGTTCGTGTGCATGTAGCCTTAAGCTTATTCACTACTACATTTTAAACTTATACATAAGTGTCTACAGACCTGGAGACTCTTCAACCATCATTTAGATCATTCATTATGCTAAGTCTGTAGTAGAAATGAACTATATACCCAAAGACTTCACTGAAAAGTAAGCAAGCCCGTGACATTGACTACAGTAGTCTCCATCAGGTGCCTGCTAGACGTTCTCCTTCTCGACCAGTGATCATTGTGAAGACCTTTTTCAGTGTGATGCGTTTGACAACTGCTTGGCTTTTGTGGCACTGTTTCCCCTAATGTTTATCCTGTTGTCAATGGCAATTGCACCACCAAGTTTGGAACTTCGCCTTGGGCTGTTTTGGTTACGTTAAAGTTTTTTTTCATTGCAGCTCTGCCAGAATTAAATGGTGACTTCACCAGCACTGAGCTAAAATGAGAAGGAGGGGTTGGTGTGTGCACGGAGAGAGAGAGAGTGAGCTGAGAGGGCCAGAGCATTACATCACCATCTGGAGGGGAATCAAATGGGAAGGATATGACTCACACAGGCTAGTTAAGCTTTGGCTCTGGTTCTACATACACTCATTCCAGGGCTCTCGTGTTCTGCTCCTCAGCGGGGAATACAGAATCAGTGATGTCCATGAGGTTAGTTGCTCGTTTTTCCAAAAAAAAATTCAAGTTATGAATATTTTTCTTGTCTGTTTGAGAATATGCCTAGGTGTGCGCCGTATGACTCAAGTGACATTTCTGTGGGCACTTTGCTAGGAGTTTCTTTATTGTTGTTGAAGATGAGGAGCAGCAGGAGGAGGAGGTAGAGCCCTGACTGAGCAGCAGTGGAGACCTTGTGCATTCCAACCAAGAGATGAGTAGTCATTAGTGGGTTAATGAGAAGGGACCAATGCTACGTAAGTGATGTAATGTTGGCTCCGTAGCCCAGTTAGGTAATGTGAGAGTGAAAAGGGTCAGAGCTACAAAGTAGTTACCTGTCCTCCTGGGGGCCATAGTTTATTATCAGGATCATGAACATGAACTGGCTTTAGGCTGCCATCGCTAATTATTCGCAGACGCCTTCTTTTTTATCTGTTATCAGAAAAAGCAATGTTATAGTGTTGGTTTGGGGGTGAAAAAAGGGCAAAAGATTGGGGATGTTATCACAGCTGCAAATTATTTTCTGCAACCAATATGAAATAGTTAAGAAAGCCGTTCACCTTATCGGAACATCACGGAGGGGAGAAGGCGAAAGTTGAACTAGTTAATTAGAAAATGACCTTCCTGCAAAAGACTTAGCCATCATTTGTAGTTATTGGAAGGAGCCTCGATTCACCGGAGACATCCTGATCTCACGATGACAATGTGGTCTCGGGTTTCCACTCTCAGACTGCTTTTAGTTCCCTGTTCTAATCCTGGAATTCAGTTTTTCACCGAGGAGAAACTTTTCTTCAGCTAAACAATGACTCACCTGAGTCGTAAGCAGCAGCCAGCCTTACGCTCCGCACACCTCATTGACTGTGGTAGGTGTGCTCAGCCTTGGTGCTAATTTGGTGGCTGGTGCTTAATGTATGCAGACGTAATTTGTCATAATCCCAATCTGACGATGGAATCCATCATCGCTGCTATCGCCGTCCATCCCGTGATTGGAAATGATAGAAATGATTCGCTGTGCATCGAGAATTGGGGAAGTTGTTTGGCGTTCTTAGTTGAGTTTGTCAATAGGAAGAACTTGTTGGGACGTCACCCACTAGATTATCTAAATGTAGATGTTATCATCTGTAATGAAGCTCCAAAAATAATTTTGAAGTTTAGCCCTGGTAGATGTATGGAACTCAGTGCTACATAAAACCTGTTGTAACTGGCAGGAGGACAACCCTGCGTCTTGCTTCTTTCCCGTCGATCAGGTTCTTGCTTCTTCTTCTTTTTTTTTTTTTCTGTACTTTTCAGCAGTTTGGTAGAAGGAAATCAGTGTAAAAATGTCACTCACGTTGGCTCGCAGCAAATCAGGATAAAGCTGGGCTGTGTTGTAAATGCAATGAAGTGGTTTCTGCAGACAGTGGCTGAATTCCTCGAAGCTCATCTGTGAGATGTCTTGCTGGCCTGACAAGAGCACAGCTTGTAGAGAAGGAAGTGTATTGACAGATAGGCAAGAAACCCATTCATTGCTCCTGATTCTGCAGCCAGGGTCCGTGTCATGACACCGTCTCCTGCAAGAAACTTGTTCAGACCCATCGGAAACAGCAGGGGTGTAAAGTGTAAAGTCGAAAGTCCTTGGACCAGTACACTTAAGTCAATCACAGTACTTGAATAGATATGCCTTAGGGGGTGGAAATTGTAAGTGCATATGATTATAAAGATCAGAACCAAGACTTGTTAAATCAAACTTTTCATTCTTGTGCTGCTCGTCTCCGCTCACAGTAATTCTGGAATACATGTACTTTTTGTGAATATTCAGTTTTTGTAATACAGCTGTTCATTATAAGCTGGCCTCTCTTAATGCAAGAAATGGGCACGTATAAAAGTGGTATTCTTTACAATAAGTATCAAGCCACATAAAAACATTTAAAAAACAATGTAAAAATATATACATGAATGCAAACTTGCACTTATTACCTATGGAACATAAAGGGTAGAAGGACTCTAGATTGTTTCGTTTATTGCATCTAATACTGATACAAATCGATTGTATCTAAAACAGATCAAGAAATGAATATAAGAATATAATACATTTTACTAAAAACAATAAAAAAATATGTAGGTTTAACATATTAATTCCCTTGACAAACGGACCAAGGAAAAAAATACGTATAATCTATTTGTTATAATGACGTCATGATTGTTTGCATGTTCTTATAGATGGGAGATGTGTTGCAGAAATTTCTGTGATTGTCCCCCTCATCGGAATGGTCTTGTCAAATTGTACTGAGGTACTGAATGTGTTCTCCATCACTGAAGCACTTGTGACTATACCCCTACATGGACTGTGTGATAGATGTAGTTTATATAGAGTTATATTTTATATTATAATAATAATAATAATTATTATTATTATTATTATAATATAGTAAAGACTATTCCTGGCATATACCCGACAATCTGTTTTGCATTGAATATCTTCTACACACCGGAAAAATGTCTCTATAATATTCCTACGAGACAACACGCTGCATGGCAGGATGGTAATGAAATGAATTAAAAAATTGTGCTGTATTGGCATATTATAATACAAATCTGCATTTGTATGTATGTTACACTGTAGGAAAACATCATATTTGGGACTTCCCTCAGTTTTTCAAACTTTTTCATCCATCTAATAAAACCAATTTGTAAAAGTGGTAAATTACAGGATTATAGAATATTGGCCATGCAGTAGTTGCTAATGGACGTGTAATGTGCGAACATACACCGATAAACGCTAAACACCTCCCATTGGTTCAACTTCTTATGTTAATAAAAATGGTGTATTGTGGGAGCAGAAGAGACCCCCTTTACATTTCCCTTTGTATTCCATGCTGCAATAAAGTCTGATCCTTCATGTCCGTACTATACTTAAAATATTGCAGTCACTCAAAAATGTTAATTAATAATACAGTTCTGCTAAAATATTAACTTCTGTAAACTTTTCCAAGTTATCAGTGTAAGGCCATGTGCACACAGTGCGTATTACATGCACTGATTTTTGTGTGAGGGCTCATGCACACGAACGTATTTTCCTTTCCATGTCCGTTCCGTTTTTTTTTTGCAAAAAACAAGAAGTTACTCTATGTGCATTCTGTTTCCGTATGTCTGTATTTCCGTTCCGCAAAAAAATTGAACATGTCCTATTATTGTCTGCATTACGGACAAGGATAGTACTGTTCTATTAGGGAACAGCTGTTCCGTTCTGCAAAATACGGAATGCACACGGACGTCGTCCGTATTTTTTGCGGATCCGTTTTTGCCCTAATACAGCACCAGCGCGATCTGTTTAAGCGCATACATTGAACTGGTTTTAAAATCCGCAGCATATACATTTTTGTGCAGATTTTCAGTGCAAATTTTGCCATTTGCAACGCAAAGAGTGAAATCTGGGCCAAATCTATGTCAAAATGGAGTAGTTTGGTGCAGACATTCAAAATGCTCACCAAAATCCACATAGAAAAATCTAGGTAAACTTAACTGCTGAGTGCATATAACCCTAAGGCCTGTTTCACACGGGCGTCCCGGGTTTGCTCCGGATACGTCGCGTGTGCATTGCGGGAAAACTGCGCGAGTAGGCACGCAATTGCAGCGATGTTCAGTTTTTTCCGCGCAAGTGCAATGCGTTTTGCACGCGCTTGAGAAAAAACTGAATGTGGTACCCAGACCCGAACCCGGACTTCTTCACTGAAGTTCGGGTTTGGGTTAGGTGTTTAATTTTATTATTTTCCCTTAAAACATGGTTATAAGGGAAAATAATAGCATTCTTAATACAGAATGCTTACTAAAATGTTGATTGAGGGGTTAAAAAAGAATCGTCTTCTTTCTTCTTCTTTCAGGACCTGCAAAAGGACCTTTTATGACGTAATCACGCTCACCATGTGGATCTTCTATCTTCATTCAGCAGGACCTGCGCTGACATCACCACGTGGTGAGCGCGATTACGTCATCAAAGGTCCTTTTGCAGGTCCTGAAAGAAGAAGAAAGAAGACGATGCCGGCTGCGCAATCAAGTGCATGAAAATCGCACCGCATCTGCACTTGTCTGAGGATGCTTGCAATGTTCATGCAGACCCATTCATTTCTATGGGACCTGCGTTGTGTGAAAAACGCAGAATTTAGAACATGCTGCGATTTTCACGCGATGCACAAGTGATCCGTGAAAATCCCCGCATATCTGCACAGCCCCATTGAAGTGAATGAGTCCGGATTCAGTGCGGGTGCAATGCGTTCACCTCACGCATTGCACCTGTGCGGAATTCTCGCCCGTGTGAAAGGGGCCTAAAGGTGGCTTCCCGCGCTACGAATTTTGTTGCAGAAATTTCCACAACTGTAAATCAGTTCCATTCACCTGAATGTGGTTTGCAGAAATCCATGGATCTGCCGCCCATTCAAATGAATGGAACTGATTTTCAGAAGCGGAGATTTCTGCAACAAAATACTAATGTAAGTAAGGTAAGCCTACCAGCACACAGCTGGATTTCTGTCCGTTTCCACCCCAAATCCGCATCCATGTGTGACTTGCGGTTTTTGGTGCGGATTTGATACAGTTTGCCCCAGATCTCACCCTTGCATTGGAAAGGGTTAAATCTGCTCAAAGAATTGACATGCTGCAGATATCAAAATCCACATGGCAGCTCAATTTCTGCACAGAAGGAAAATATAACGTGTACACGTGATTTGTCTAGTCTCATACACTTCGCTGGAACAGTATGAGAATCTGCGCGGGAAAACCGTGCATAATCCGCAACATGCGCAGGTAGCCTAAAGGTACATTCACACAGTGCGGTCAGATCGTTCTTTTTTTCTGCCGTGATTACCATTAGGCCTCATGCACACGACAGTATTTTTTCATGGTTCCGCAAAAAGGGGTTCCGTTGTTCCGTGATCCGTTTGCCATGCAAATGATAGGAAAAAACCAGACGCGGATGACAATCTTGTGTGCCTACATGTTTTTTCACTGACCCATTGAACCATTGTCCGTGAAAAAAATAGGACAGGTCATATTTTTTTGACGGACTGGAAACACGGATCACGGACGCGGATGACAAACGGTGCATTATCCGAGTTTTCAACGGACCAATTGAAAGTCAATGGGTCCGCAGAAAATCACAGAAAACGGAACAACGGACACGGAACACAACAACGGTCGTGTGCATGAGGCCTTAAAGGAAAATGTTGCAGCCTCATGCAGAAATGCGGCAGCGTTTTCTTTGACCGCATGGTGTGATTATACCCTTAACCACTTCCAATACTGTAAACTCTGTATCTATTGCAGTACAAGTAGAGTGTAACTAGATGCTAGTTTATTACATGTATAACCTCTGGTACCCATATCTCCAAAATTGCAGTCTCCTGACCCCCTCTTGCTTCAGCTTTGAATAGAGAGAAGGTCCTGCATGTGTGGCTCTCTCCATTCACTTCTATGGAAGTAGTCAAGCATGCGGACCTGCTGCACCTAGCAGACTGTATATGGCATATTGTGTTAAAGGCTGATTGGGCCAAAAACTTCTTCTCAAAAAGTTACAAAACCGTTACAAAGACGCGTATACAGTTCTGATGTAGCAGAGTGTAATTAGTCATATGTCCTGGAGCCAAGTTTGTCATAACCCTAATGCTACAGTATCACATCATCTTACTGTAAAAGTGCAGGCCTAATGAGTAAAAGGATAAACTCAGCTCTGCTACATCTGTTTTTATTTAATTTAGACTTTAATTGTTTGTATGTAATTATACTGTTAAATTTCAACTTTTAATTGTGCATTTGTTTTTCTTTACTTTGGTTGAACATAATATACATTTGCAAAATGTTACATTTAGGTCTTTCCATATACCCTCCATAAATTAGTTTTTTTTTATATAAGTACTTTGTATTTAGTATACTGGAAATGTTCTCATATAAAACATGTTATAGCTCTTTCCAATTCACTATACAGAAGATGTGGATTATGTTTATTAATACTGAAACGACACAGACGTGATTTCAAGTGTTACTGTAAAACAAAGCGTTTGTTTGGATACCTTATCCAGGATTTCCAGTAGTAAAATACTTGGTTGCATTCAAGCAATACATAAAAACAGTGAAGGTATGCGTGTAATGTGCACTGTACACACTATACATAGTAGGCCAGTCAGCTGAGGACACAAGCCGCTGTGCACGCTTGTCTTTCTTTTTCTTACATTTCTTTATGTTTTTCCTTTTTTATTTTATAAAAGTTGATACAATGCCTTTTGTATGTCTGTTATGACATGACCTGTGATTGGTTGCTAGATAGCGTTTGATAGTTTGATAAATTTCCCCCTAAGTCCCCTCTAAATTCAACTCTCAATTAGGCTACTTTCACACTCGTGTTTTGGGCGGATCCGTTATGGATCTGCAAAAACGGATCCGTTACAATAATACAACCGCATGCATCCGTCATTAACGGATCCGGTTGTATTATCTGTAACATAGCCAAGACGGATCCGTCATGAACTCCATTGAAAGTCAATGGGAGACGGATCTGTTTTCTATTGTGCCAGATTGTGTCAGAGAAACCGGATCCGTCCTCATTGACTTACATTGTGTGCCAGGACGGATCCATGGCGGACAGAAAAACGCTGCAAGCAGCGTTTTGGTGTCCGCCTCCAGAACGGAATGGAGACTGATCGGAGCCAAACTGATGCGTTCTGAGCGGATCCTTTTCCATTCAGAATGCATTAGGGCAAGACTGATCTGTTTTGGACCGCTTGTGAGAGCCCTGAACGGATCTCACAAACGGAGAGCCAAAACGCGAGTGTGAAAGTAGCCTTATCCTGACATGTTTATCTGTTGCTTAAAAGCTGAGAGACCACCAATATGGCTGCCAATCATTCTTCTCGTCCCGTACAACATTTCCAGACTCCTGAATCAACTTTAAACGTCACTGTATATTATTGTCATGTATACACGTACTCAAAATGTACCACGGCATCAGCCTTGGCAATTCCCCGGTCTCTAATTCATACATATTGTAGATGAAGCAACATACAGTCACGTTACACCTGTCTTAGGGCTCATGCACAAGACTGTATATATTTTGCAGTTCCGCAAAAAACGGATCCTCAAAAAATATGGATGACGTCCGTTTGCATTCCGTATTATGCGGAACGGAAGAGCTGGCCCCTAGTAAAACAGTCCTATCCTTGTCCCTAATGCAGACAATAATAGGACATGTTCTATATTTTTGCAGAACGGACATACGGAAACGGAATGCACATAGAGTAGCTTTGCTCCTCTGACCAGAACTCACAGCATAAATATGACTTATAATGCTGTGAGTTCCTGCTTGACCATGGATCCACTGTACTGTGCTCCGGGCAGGTCAGGCACCTACCACACAGGACATGTTCCCCAGACTGAACACACTTGTGTGATATTAGCCTTGCTCATGTGGCCAAGATGTGTCCAAGATGCATTGGAAAGCCATCAACAACAAGCAATCAATTTTTACTAATCTTTAAAAAACTGCTATAACCCACATGACCGCCATATCACATCTGGTCCTAAGATACATGTCCTTGTGTGCTTTGAACAATCACTTCTAGTTAGAAGTATCCCCTAAAATTAACTGATAACAGGTTTTCCTGCTCTGCTGTAACACCGCAGGGCAAATATAATATTACAAGTTGGCCACTACAATGAAAAGACCGCTTTTGTCGTGACCTTGGAGATATTTGGTCCTTCATAGAGAGAGGGAGAGATTTTTTG
The DNA here is from genome assembly GCF_905171765.1 of Bufo bufo. NCBI lineage: Eukaryota > Metazoa > Chordata > Amphibia > Anura > Bufonidae > Bufo > Bufo bufo. The sequence continues at coordinate 441,806,625 of NC_053393.1, read as the reverse complement.
TTGCTGGCTACCTTTCCCATTGAGTGAGGAAATGTGATCCCTACCTTTATCTCTATGTCTTTTTGATCTTTTGACTTTTTCTTGTCTTTTTCACAGTCTTTACACTTCCTCGTCTTTACCCACAGAAACATCTCCATGCCTCAAAGGCTCTTTTCACGGTGTAATTGGGTAACCCTTCACCATGTAAGAGTGAAGACGGGCCCATTTAGATAATGGGTGCCATAGTAATATTAGTTCTTGCTTCACTGGCTGGTAATTGCACCCTTGCCAGCAGCCATCTTCTTCAGCAAACTGCTGAGGGCCTTAGATGATGGTGAGACATCTGTAATTTCACAATACCGTCACTTCTGTAGTATCAGAGGGGACCATGATAGTTTCAGTGGTCCAAGGGGATCCTATATTTTCCGACTGAATATATGCCATTGCATTATTCCAGGTCTGTGATGAGCTTGGTATGATCGGGCACCTCACCAGTCTATTTATACCAGTCAGAGTACCGTAGTGGTATGGTGCCCTCAAGTCAAAAGTTGTTGTTGCACCAGTGGAAACAATGGTAGTAATGTCTATTACTGCTCCATAATCATTAATTATAAGTATTCGTCACAGAAGTTGTGTAATCCAAAGCCTTTCAACATCCACTCACAGGCAGCTGAAAACAGAGGAAATAAACTGCTGATGTGCGCAGGTTCTGTGGCCGACTGACACTTTCTAGCTGTGCATCAAATGATTTACGGCCTATTGTTTTTTTGGCAGGTTATGGATCTGCCTTTGAGACAGCTATGTAAAATTCACTTATGTGGATCTACACTTAAGGCCAATAATATGCGCATGATATATGAAGAACATGTTGAACACATTATGTTTTTTACTAGAGGTGTAATTCTTCATTGTGTTCACCTTTTCTGTATGGTGTCCATGATATAAAGCTGAAGCTTCATCTGTCGGGTTGAGTCTTAAACATTCTTCTTGGTCTCACATATACATACTGTATGCCTGGAATGTAAAATGCTGGTAATGCAGTACATCTAGCCAATAGTTAGGAAATGCAAATATCTTTAAAGGATTTGTCCACTATTGATACCCTATACTCAGGATGGGCATCAATATCTGATCGGCATGGCAGGGGCACCACTGCTGGAAGTCAGCACCAGAAATAAACAGATCCACCCATTGTGTAGTGGAAAGAGCTGGTTATTGCAGTGCTGCTCCCAGGGGTCCTGGGAAAAGCCTAAAAGCAGCACCATGTTGTAGGTTAGTCCAAACTGACAGTAGGTGGGGCAACACAAGTACGCAAGTAGGGCCAACGCATGTAGGCAGGGACAGCGGAACCAAATACCACAGTACAGCACAAAATACAGCCACCTGCTCCACAGTATGAAACTGTATCATCGTCCTGAGGACGGCACTACAGTTGAATTCAAGAGGGCCCCTGCAGCTGCTGGCCAGGTCCGTAAGTGCCTGGTGCTCCTACATTAATTAATGCTAAAGGCATCAGATCTTTATATACCTGGCTGCTGGCCAAGAGGAGGGATTTGGTGGCCCTTCTGGGTCTATGGCTAGTCCTCCCCTGGCTTCTCCCATTAAATGGAATGGGAGCAGCACTGCAGTAACCAGCTTGTTCCACTATACAGTGGATGGAGCTGTACAGTTCTAGGAGTGACCCACAAGCCACCCCACACCCGGTGATAAGCGGTTGTGTCATGTGCTAGACCTTTACTGATTAGATATTGATGACCTATCCTGAACATAGGCCATCAATAATACAGGGAGTGCATAATTATTAGGCAAGTTGTATTTTTGAGGATTAATTTTATTATTGAACAACAACCATGTTCTCAATGAACCCAAAAAACTCATTAATATCAAAGCTGAATATTTTTGGAAGTAGTCTTTAGTTTGTTTTTAGTTTTAGCTATTTTAGGGGGATATCTGTGTGTGCAGGTGACTATTACTGTGCATAATTATTAGGCAACTTAACAAAAAACAAATATATACCCATTTCAATTATTTATTTTTACCAGTGAAACCAATATAACATCTCAACATTCACAAATATACATTTCTGACATTCAAAAACAAAACAAAAACAAATCAGTGACCAATATAGCCACCTTTCTTTGCAAGGACACTCAAAAGCCTGCCATCCATGGATTCTGTCAGTGTTTTGATCTGTTCACCATCAACATTGCGTGCAGCAGCAACCACAGCCTCCCAGACACTGTTCAGAGAGGTGTACTGTTTTCCCTCCTTGTAAATCTCACATTTGATGATGGACCACAGGTTCTCAATGGGGTTCAGATCAGGTGAACAAGGAGGCCATGTCATTAGATTTTCTTCTTTTATACCCTTTCTTGCCAGCCACGCTGTGGAGTACTTGGACGCGTGTGATGGAGCATTGTCCTGCATGAAAATCATGTTTTTCTTGAAGGATGCAGACTTCTTCCTGTACCACTGCTTGAAGAAGGTGTCTTCCAGAAACTGGCAGTAGGACTGGGAGTTGAGCTTGACTCCATTCTGAACCCGAAAAGGCCCCACAAGCTCATCTTTGATGATACCAGCCCAAACCAGTACTCCACCTCCACCTTGCTGGCGTCTGAGTCGGACTGGAGCTCTCTGCCCTTTACCAATCCAGCCACGGGCCCATCCATCTGGCCCATCAAGACTCACTCTCATTTCATCAGTCCATAAAACCTTAGAAAAATCAGTCTTGAGATATTTCTTGGCCCAGTCTTGACGTTTCAGCTTGTGTGTCTTGTTCAGTGGTGGTCGTCTTTCAGCCTTTCTTACCTTGGCCATGTCTCTGAGTATTGCACACCTTGTGCTTTTGGGCACTCCAGTGATGTTGCAGCTCTGAAATATGGCCAAACTGGTGGCAAGTGGCATCTTGGCAGCTGCACGCTTGACTTTTCTCAGTTCATGGGCAGTTATTTTGCGCCTTGGTTTTTCCATACGCTTCTTGCGACCCTGTTGACTATTTTGAATGAAACGCTTGATGGTTCGATGATCACGCTTCAGAAGCTTTTCAATTTTAAGAGTGCTGCATCCCTCTGCAAGATATCTCACTATTTTTGACTTTTCTGAGCCTGTCAAGTCCTTCTTTTGACCCATTTTGCCTAATAATTATGCACACCTAATATAGGGTGTTGATGTCATTAGACCACACCCCTTCTCATTACAGAGATGCACATCACCTAATATGCTTAATTGGTAGTAGGCTTTCGAGCCTATACAGCTTGGAGTAAGACAACATGCATAAAGAGGATGATGTGGTCAAAATACTCATTTGCCTAATAATTCTGCACGCAGTGTACATTCTTGGGCAACCCCTTCAATGACACATATAAAGAGGGCCTTTTTATAAGTAGACTAAACCTAATCATACACTTTAGATAGCTCTTGTGCCCCTTCCCCCCTTCCCCATTCACATGCATGGGTAAAACATGTATATGTTGTCTATAAGCAGAGGGAAAAATTCCAGACACTTTTGGAGGCAACTCCCTTGAGAGCTGCAAGATAGTTTAGTTGAAATCCAACTGCCCGATCCTTCTTTCCCTCAACGTCTGCTTTTGAAGGAGAGTGGGGACAGCAGCATACACATTGATACAGTGAGTTGAAATGTTTGGCTGGTTGCACCCAAATGTATATCTAGTATAAAACATGAGCATCATACTCAAAATCATATGTGGATATGACCATACAGACCAATACAGTTGTGATAGGTAGTTAGCGTACAGAAGACTATGGCTGCCACTGTGGAGTGGGTACTATGTTAATATGGTATGGGCACTAGAGATTGGGATTAAGGACAGGAGATATATAAAAAGTACAGATTTTTTCGAAACATCAATTAAACTTTGATAAATCTACGTTTATATTTCTGGAATCACTTAAATGTGGAATTTCTACATTTGCTTCCCTGTAAGCCCACCAAGCCTACTTGATGCCTCAGTCTCCTGACGTACAAGTCTAATAATAAGTACAGTATAAAGAAAGGAATTTTTGATTATACAGTTGGCTAGTTTAGATCCCATAAACATGACCCCAACAAAATGCAATGGATTTAATCTGCCAAATTATTTCTGTCTTCAGTACTTTGGCCACATATAGACGTAATACCAAGGAAAGTCCAAATCTTGGAGCTTTATTTGACTTCCTCGCGGTGTTGCATGGCACACCTAGATATTCCACATCACGATTAACCCAGAAGATGTGAGTGTTCCTACCATGCACCGGACATTTGTCTGAAGCAGAGGTGGAATTCTATCCCCTGATAGCTACTGGAGATCAAATGAGTCAATGACATCCTTGCCCTGCCAGGCACGTAGCTCCTGGAACTGTGCTTCTGTGTGGAACAAGTCCCCTTTATATCCTCTCTTAAATATTTAGTGATTAGTTTAATGGTTTACTAACTGGTCTATCTATAGTCTAAAGGTCAACTCCGGAAGGGAAGGATTTTTTCTTTAAATGATGATTCTGGTTCAAAAATGTTGAAAGTTTGTGGATAAAGTAAGTGCTGTATTGAAGGGTGAGGTGTGGGTGTCTATATACAACTTTTACTGCCAGTTCCAGACTCAAAGGTGGCAAAGTACAACGGTGAGTGAAGAAGGTGCAGATTGGGACATAGAGGAAGGATGCCCTTTGCTCTATACATGCTCATTCCCCCTAGGAATTCACCCAGAGACTAGGTCATTGAAGTGGCTAGGACTAGATATTATTATTATTTGCACCATGATAAGCTGTAAGGGTACTTTCATACTAGCGTTAAAGTTTTCCAGTGTTGAGTTCCGTCACAGGTGCTCAATAGCAGAAAAAAACGCTTCAGTTTTATCCTAATGCATTCTGAATGGAGAGCAATCTGCTCAGGATGCATCAGTTCAGTCCTTCTTAAGTTTTTTGGCCGGAGAAAATATCGCAGCATGCTGCAGTTTTCTCTCCGGCCAAAAATCCTGAACACTTGCCACTGAAATCTATTAATGCGAGATCCGGTACCAAGTGTTCCGTAAAACTGGATCCGGCTTCCCGGTCTGCGCATGCGCAGACCTTTAAAAATGTGAAAAAAATAAATACCGGATCCGTTTTTCTGGATGACACTGGAGAGACGGATCCAGTATTGCAATGCATTTGTCAGCCGGATCCGCATCTGGATCCGGAAACAAATGCTATCCGTTTGCATACAGATTTTTGGATCTGGCAGGCACTTCCAGCACCGGAACTTCCTGCCGGAATCCTCTAACGCAAGTCTCAGTCTATCCATTATGTGTCTAGCTATCTCTCTAACTATTTGTATCTATCTACAGTATCTACAGATGTAGCAGAGGTAACAGTCACACTTGGTGAGTTATCACATCTCGTTAACATATTCTGACTGTTACTGTTAACCCTGCTACATCTGTATCTATCTCTATCCACATTCAGGCCTTCATCTCTTACTCACTTCTGTGTGCTCCTCTATGCCGTCCACCGTCATTCAACCCCTCAGATGCTGTATTCAACGCTGATCGCGGCATCTGACAGACACATTGAGGCCTTTCAGGGGTTAATTAGGGGTTAGAAAAAATACATTCTCATCTCATCCATTTTCTCCTGGAGAAGCCATTGCAGCCATCTTTATTGAAGAAAACGCGCCAAATCTCTTGCGCTGACGTGATGACATCATCATGCCGGGCGTATGTGGTGACATCATCACTGATGACATCACCGTGCCTGGCCAGCATGATGACGTGGTGACTAGGGATGTCTTGCAAGACTTTGGTGAATAACTTCGGTATTATATTTTTTAACTGAAAAAAACATTTTAAAATTTGGATCTGAACTTGGCTTTGGTTCCGACTGGTACCTCGGAGCTAAAGCCGAGTTTGGATCCAAGTTTTAAAATGATTTTTCAATTTAAAAATCAAATACCTGACTTTGCCTCGTCGTACAGCATTAAACCGAAGTTTCGAACGTAGCGACTTCGGATCTGGGATACGAAGCTCACTTCGCTCATCCCCAGTGGTGACTTCACTCGTCAGCACGCGCTCGATTTAGCTTGTTTTCTTAATATTTTAGAGAGAGCTCACCGTTCGTTCTGGAGCCCAGCCTACTGACCACCTCTCAGTATAACCCAAAATGATAACAGTAATTTGCATATAATTACACCATTTAATAGTCCATTAAAATACACCTATAGAAACTAAAACTCATCATTTCATAAAACATATAATTCAAAAGCACATGATTTAAAAAGCACAATTCATCTCATCTAATTCATGAACCAAGTCCCTTTAAAATGTGGAGCTCCCGCCTATAGTTAAAGGGGTTATCCCATCTTAGGTCCGGCTCCCACCTCTGGGACCCGCACCTACAAGGAGAACGGAGCGGAGAAAGTTGAGGAGGGCCACTGCGCAGCCGCCCTCTATTCATTTCTATGGAGCCGCCGAAAATAGCCGAGTGCTGGCTCAGCTATTTCCATCGGCCCCATAGAAATGAATGGGAGCGGTGGCCGCGCGGTGCGCTCCCATTCATTTCAATAGGAGAGGCGGGGAGCTGCGCCTGGTGGTGGACGGACCCCGGGAAACCCAGGGTCCTCCAGCCACAACTCTCCCCGGCTCCGTTCTCCTTGTAGGTGCGGGTCCTGTAGGTGCGGGTCCTAGCGATATGCCCCCATTGTCTAAGATGGGAATACCCCTTCAAATGTGTACATAAAAAAATAATATAAAGCACAGTTTCCTTGTTGATTTCTTAACTCCGGACGTGTGTTTAGTCTTTTTAGTTGTTATTTATAACCAAATAAGGACTAAAAAGAATAAACACACGTCCGGAGTTAAGAAATCAACAAAGAAACTCTGCTTTATATCAATTATTTTTTATGTACATATTTTTATCGAACTATATGCGTGAGCTCCGCATTTAATGGGACTCGGTTCATGAATTAGATGAGATGAATTGTGCTTTTTAAATCATGTGCTTTTGAATTATATGTTTTATGAAATTATGTGTTTTAGTTTCTATAGGTGTAATTTAATAGATTATTAAATGGTGTAATTCTATGCAAATTACTGTGAGCCGGCCATTATTGTTTATTATTATGTTTGTTTTTGTTTTTTTAACTGCAATTTCATGAAAAATTGATTTGTTACCACGGAGCGCGAGGAAGTTTGGATGAAAGTCAATTTGTTTAACTTCGATTCGCCCAACGCCACTGCCGACAGACACCTTTTAGCAATTGGAAATATCTGAATTCACTAAATGTTATCTGTCTAGCCTCATCAGTAATAAAAAAAATGTAAGGAGATACACATAGAGACCGAATTCCCAATGCATCAACCTGCGTCTTTACATCATTCCCCTTGTTTATTTACCCGGCTTGTGAAATGCATTATCATATTTCTTCCTAGCGCCAAGCCAAGTATGTAAAGTATGTTTCAAATAAAAGAGATAGGTGTAACTTAATAAAAATGTGGTGTTCATTTCCAGACAAAAAAAAATAAAAAATACTCTGGCTCCAGACCAAAAGAAACCTAAACATTTTGCCAGCAGTTTGCAGTTTACGGTAATCCCGGCATATTTCCCTTATTTCTTCTATCTCTTCCTAAAACATATGCCGGTATCCTTAAACATAAGTCAGCAGAGAGCTGGCAGACAGCGAGATAAAGCATGGGGGTGAGAGGTTTATTGTTTCAGCAGAGCTGAGGTTTAGTCCTTCAAGATGCTGATAACTCTTGTTTGACTTACTCCAAGTGACACAGGCTGGAGTCCCGCATGTTCCCAAAGCATTTTATTAATATTTCATACACATGGGTACAAATATAAAGAGATCTACATGTAAAATGAATCCATTCAAAAATGCTGTATAGGTTTTATTGCCATAATGAAACGATGAAATCGATAAAGAACTCCTGTCTGCAGGATCAACCCCATTAACCAGCCATATTGCACGGTAGGGCTGATCCAGGTGGTTAAAATGATACCTGTCTTGCTGTCTTTTGCGAAAATTGGTTACAGTGATCCTGAGAATAAAGACTTATTTCTTAACTCTTTTTTGATTGGACGACGTTTTTTTACTCCTATCCCTCCCAAAGCCATAACTTTTAGATTTTTCTGTTCACATAGCTGTATGACGGCTTTTTTTTTTTTTTTTTTGTCGGAGCAAGATGCCCTTTCTAATGGCACTATTTACGGTTGCATAAAATGTGGTGGGAAGCGGGGGAAAAAAATTATAATTACGGTGAAATTGTAAGAAAAAGGGATTTCCACAACAATTTTTGGGGTTTTGTTTTCACTGCATTCCCTATACCATAAAACTGACCCGAGCTTCCGGGTTTTCAGTATTCAGATGCTATGGTCAGGATTGACCACAGGGTCTAAAGTTTTAAATGTCGGCATTGCCACCGGTTAATGAGCAGGATCAGGCAGTATGCCTGTGTTCGTAGGGTTAATCCTGCTGACAGGTTTCATTACTACTTGTGGATTACTGGGAACCCTTGTCGTTTTCTAAATTATCCTCAATGCCTGTGTGCAGCTTATATTGGGATATTTTACTGACCCATAGTCTACTGATGACGACTAATTTTGGAATACTTGGGCCAGCCATTCACATGAGATACCTGTCACTTATTTTGGCCAACAGCTACCACTTCCGATCCTCCCATAGATATTTAGGATCATCATGTGTTCTCAGTAGGAAGAGGGGGAGAACGACGCTTATCTTCCTGAGAACAAGAAGGGGCACTTAGTTGAAATCTTGATCTCCCCAAATATCTGCCATCCGGGGAAGAGTCGCACTTCAGTTATTTCCATCAGTAATTGTGAGCCAAAACTCGGCGCGGGTCAAAAACAGAGAATAGGAGGAAATCTTTACATTATACCTGATTTCATTACTGGTTTGGGCTCACAATAAGGGCTCATTCACACGAACGTGTGCTGCCTGTTGCCGTATTGCGGACCGCATTTGCGGTTCACAGCTCGGGCACGGGACACCAACGGTCGTGTGAACGAGCCCTAACTGATGGAAATAATTGACCAAGTAACTGAATTGTGAACTTGGCCTAATGTGGATGGCCAGCTTTAGACTCTATGTTCAGATGTGGTGAATGGGCTGCAGACAATGGGGGCTATTTACCAAGACCTGCGTTTCACACAACAGTCTGAAAGAGGACGAGTCAGCTCATTTATCAGGAGGGGCACGTTGTCACATATTCTGCTGTCTAGCGTAGATTTCTGGTGTAATGTTAGGTGAGTTAGGCCATGGAGGTTCCCCCCCAGAGGCCTGCATCCTTTCACCAAAACCAAGCCCACTTTTTGGAAAAGCAGCAAGTACTGGATGTCAGAAAAAGCAAAAAAAAATCTAAAATGTTGCTGCAGACCAGCGCTTGAAACTAAATTTGTGAATTTTCCGTTGCCGTAGCACTACATTAAATGTCCCCCATTCTGTGCTGTGCTTTTTAGAAGTAGAATCGGTTGACTTGCCACTGATATGCTATGGTTACTCTCACATTTTTACCATAAGAGTTAGGCCTAATTCACACGACCGTATGGCTTTTATTGTTTTTTGCGGTCCGTTTTTCACGGATCCGTTGTTCCGTTTTTGAGTTCCGTTGTGTTTCCATTTCCTTTCCGTTTTTCCGTTCCGTTTTTCCGTATGGCATATACAGTATACAGTAATTACATAGAAAAAATTGGGCTGGGCATAACATTTTCAATAAATGGTTCAGAAAAAACGGAACGGATATGGAAGACATACGGATGCATTTCCGTATGTGTTCCGTTTTTTTTGCGGACCCATTGACTTTAATGGAGCCACGGAACGTGATTTGCGGCCAAATATAGGACATGTTCTATCTTTCAACGGAACGGAAAAACGGAAATACGGAAACGGAATGCATACGGAACACATTCCGTTTTGCAAAAAAAACGTTCGTGTGAACTAGGCCTTAGGGTACTTTATCACTAGCATTGTGAGGATTCAGCAGGCAGTTCTGTTGCCGGAACTGCCTGCCGGATCTGGAAATTCGTATGCAAACGGATATCTATTTTTCCCCGGATCCGTTAGACTTATTTATTGAAATACCGGATCCGTCTTTCCTGTATCATCTGGAATAACGGATCCAGTATTAATTTTTTTCAAAGCTAGAAAGAACTGCGCATGCGCAGACCTGAAAACCGGATCCGGCGATGCGGCAAGTTCCGGAACACTCGGTACCAGATCCGGCATTAATACATATCAATGGAAATTAATGCCATATCCGGCAAGTGCGGTAGTGGTCCCGGGATTTTAGCCGGAAAAAATGAATGCATACTGAACAGATTGCTTTCCATTCAGAATGCATTGGGACAAAACGGATGCGTTTTTTTTCCGGTATTGAGAACCTTTACCGGATTTCAATACCGGAAAAGAATAACACTAGTGTGAAAGTACCCTAAGAGTAGCATCTGTGGAAGTTCAGCACATAGTATCCAAAAAGTCGTTCCAATGTAACACCAGTCATGGAGCTGGTATTTAGGGCCTGGATGCAGGTTTTTGGTGCCTAGTTCAAACTTTCCATAATCACCCTGAGTGTGCACTTCAAACACGACGCAGAACACATAGCTCTTCAGAATATTGTAGGAGCCCTTGTGCGAGTCCAAATGTGCACAAGAAGAATGTGCAAATTGCTTTTATGATCTTCTTGCGTTGCACCCTAGTTGTAGTCCTTGTTCCAGCCTTGTATTGGGTACTATTGCCAGTTTTGAATTAATTTCCATAGCAATATCCAGCCATATGAATAACACATGCTGTGAAGTCAGACTACAGGGCTATTGAAGACAGTGCTGCAATAGCTTTGAAATTGTACTGTGACATCACTGTGTGCACTAAGAAAATGCACACAATAAGGCCATAATATAGACAGAATGCATACAGTGATGTCACGGAGCAAGAGCAGTCCACAAATTGATGTCACAGTAAAGACATATTGCACTATCACTGTTGCGTAACACACACAGTTATGATGTTGCAAAGAAACAGTCAACAAGGTGATGTCACAATACGGGCCTTATGTACTACTGCATAATGAAGTACAATGATTTTATAAAAATGCACTGACTAGTTCCAAAGAATGCATGCAGTGACGTCACAGGACAGATGGACAAAATAATATTAAAGCAATGATGTCACAGTACAGGAATAAAATATGCACTGATGTCACATAACAGGGATTATATAAACAGTGATGTCAGTACATGGATAATACACATAGTAATGTCACAGAACAGGGATTATACATGCAATGATGTCAGTACATGGATAATACACATACTGATGTCACAGAACAGGGATTATATAAACAGTGATGTCAGTACATGGATAATACACATAGTGATGTCACAGAACAGGGATTATACGTACAATGATGGCAGTACATGGATAATACACATACTGATGTCACAGAACAGGGATTATACATACAGTGATGTCAGTACATGGATAATACACATAGTGATGTCACAGAACAGGGATTATACATACAATAATGTCAGTACATAAATAATACACATAGTGATGTCACAGAACAGGGATTATACATACAATGATGTCACTGTACAGGGATAACATTACATCATGATGTAACAACACAGCCTGAATGCACACAGCCATGTCACAGGAGAGAGATGATGCTCAGATACTATACACACTGTCATGTCACAGTTCAGTGATAATATACAAAATGATGTCATACTACAAGCACAATGCACAAAGTGATGTCACAATACTAAGAAGTACATAATGATTTTACACACAGTGATGTCTAACACTATAAAATCAGTCTGTACATAGTGAACAGAGCAATATCTCAATACAGGTGGGATGCCAGACGGTGGGGAGTAGTCCTTGACTTGCCCCATATGATTTTTACATTATTTTTTTAGAGAAAACTTTCCTATATATTTTCTTCATAATTTCCAATAGAAAAAAATACAAGTTAGAAACCAGAATGCACTGCTATATGTGGACGAAGCTTAATAGTTTATTATTGTGTTTCTTTTTAACGTCAGATACGTTGGGAATGGCTTGCTGTCGTCATTAACACATTCACTATAGTTACTTGCAAGAAGCGGAGTCACTTTAAATAGAGTAACTCTTTTTTCATTACATGCTGGGACATTTTAAGCACTCACACAATGTCTTATGGATTTTCCCAGGTGACTGATATAATTTTAAGAGAAGTATTAACCTTTACATTAATCCTTCTCGGGTCTCATTTTAAGAGATTCAACAAAATTCACATCGTTTTAGTTAAAAAAGCTATTACGATTCCACTGTATGGTCACATTGTGCTATGCAGATGGAAGCAAGAGGTACTGTCATACTGGATTAATGTGCAGATGGTTTAAGGCCAGCACTTATATTTTATTGTATGATTATGCAACTTTATAAATCACTTCTGTTTTTGGCTTCGCTGAATTGAGTCATAATTATGTTTTTTGCTTTTAAATACTTTAATCTTACCCCCTTGTTGTCTTATGCTCTTCAGTGTACTTAGTTATCCATATAACTCAATAAATATAAAAGGGAATGCTTACAAATTTTACAATATATTCTACTAAAGAGGACCTGTCACCATGAAATGCAGTGCAATCTGCAGGCAGCGTGTGATAGAGCAGGAGGAGCTGAGCAGAATGATATATACTGTAGTTTTATGGGAAAATATTCAGTTAAACTTGTAATTTATACATTTAAATCTCTGCTTTTTCTGACTTCATCTGTACACGGGGCGGTGTTATCAGTGATTGCATTATCTGTGTAAGGGTCCTTTAAACGGGCCAAAATCCTAAAGTTAACAGCTAATGAGCGTTCATAGGTCTCCTCAACCAGCGAGCAGCAGATTGTCAGGAAGGGACGCTTCCTTCCCGACAATCTGCTGCTCTGTCGTCCCGGGGGAGGTGTTATAAGTAAGTTTACACTGCCAGATAATCGCTAACGAGCATGCCTATGAGTGCCTGTTAGCTATTATCTTTGGTATTCTCAGCCTGCGTAAAGGCCCCTTTCAAACGAGCAAGTATTCCGCGCGGGTGCAATGCGTGATGCGAACGCATTGCGCCTGCACGGAATCCGGACCCATTAATTTCAATGGGTCTGTGTACATGAGCGTTGGTTTTCACGCATCACTTGTGCGTTGTGTGAAAATCGCAGCATGTTCTATATTCTGTGATTTTCACGCAACGCAGGACCAAATAGAAATGAATGGGGATGCGTGAAGGTTTTTCACGGATGGTTGCTAAGAGATGTTGTTTGTTTACCTTCAGTTTTTTATCAAGCGCGTGCAAAACGCATTAAATCATATTGCACCCGCGCGTACTAAACTGAATGGACTTGCTTGCGAAATGGTGAGAGTTTTTCTGAACGCACCCTTAACGCATACGGACCTAATCCGCTCACGCTCGTCTGCAAGGGGCCTAAGTGTGTATCAGTCACTGATAGCTGTGAACGGGGGCGGACTTAAGTTCAGAAAAAAATGACATATAAATGTATATTTGACTTGCTGAATCTTTTCCCATAAAACTATATATGAATCTGCTCAGCTCCTCCTGCTCTATAACAAGCTGCCTGCAGATTACACTGCATTTTGTGGTGACAGGTTCCCTTTAAGAAATGCTGCGATATGTAGACTACATGGGTTAGTGTAGGTGGAAATCCAGTTTGTTGGTTTGGTTATTTCTTTCACCCCAGATATGTAAAATCAAGCTTGCAGGAGAATAGCTTACCCTATAGGTGAGCCAATGGTGTACAGACTAACGGCCCCTAACACGAGCCAATGGTGAGGGCTGTGTGAAGGCAAGAACACACCACCTTGGGTCATATGATGCTCCTTCTTCATCTTTCTTGTACTCTGATCTGAAAAATGTCTGACACCATTTTGAGAAATTAGATCGAATCAAATTGCCCAAAATTTTTTATTTCGATTTGACTTACATTTTTTTAAACTTTGTTAAATTTTATTCGTTTAGAATCGATTGGCTCATCTCTAGTGATAAACGTTTTTGTTCAATTGCCCCTTTTAACAAGATATGTCAAATATATTGTTGCTATATACAGAATACAAAAGTGACTGTATAAAACTCTCAGAGTTGTTCTGAAAACCATGTCCAATTGAAGTTTCATAGCTGTCACTTCAAATGCTTGGAGAAGCTATTAGATGTACTTCTAGTCATCTACTCCAGTAGATTTTTATATGGTTGGTAATTTGATGTTGGTTTTTAGATAATCATTGAAGACAGAAAACTAAACTTTCACGTAAACATCTGCTTGTTCTGGCGGGACTCATGATAATTCCATCAACACACCCCTAGAGCGGTGAAGAGCTGGTGATGTTATCTTCTAAAGCTCCTAGATTGTTTCACGAAGATTATCTGATACTGTGAAAAAAGCTTTATGGTTCCTTTGGCATGAACTTACGATGCCCCTAATGTATCTATCCTAAAATGTCTTTTACTGTTAAAGAGATTGTAATCTACAAAAAGTTTAGTATCCCGCTGCTGTCGGAAAACCACTCGGCCTTTATTTTCCAAAGATGCTTAGTGTAGTTTATCAAAACACCAGGCATATGGGTAGGGGTGCATCTCAGTATGTTTCGAGATTCAATGCTAATATTGCTCAGCTGAATTTTTACTTATTTATACTGTACATTTCAAATAAAAATTGAGAAATTTACTCATTAATGTAATAACTGAGGACACCATTCAATCTGTACAATTTATTTCCTAGCATAAAATCTCAGCTATAACTTCCAAATGCTCAGTTAAAAAGTGACTATGGAAAGGAACTGTTCTGGGATGTAGTGCAGAAGGCCTCCACTATCTACATGGGTGCTACTTACATGGACAAGTATGCCATATAGTGCAGTAACACGTTGATCTTGGTATCACCGTGCATGGTGCACAAGACCTAGAAATAAATAATACTTTGGTAGCTAGATTGCTGCTTTATTACATATGCAGTGCCATATTTGCCACAAGTCTTGTGGCTGCTACTGTTTTTGGATGAAAGCAGCCTTATATTTCCAATACTGGGTAAAACCTTTAATAATACTATATGCAAAATTACCAATTTGGCAAAGAGGCTAGCCAAAAAAAAACATTTGACTGCTGTCAAGATCAAACCCTTCAAGACCATGTAGTTAGGCTGTAAAGAGATGTTGGGTCCCACTAACCATAAGAGGTGCTTCTGAAAGACATTTATGGAATTATGAAGATTCTAACAGTTTCAATTAAGGGGGTTGTCTAACCCTTTACAAGTGATGTCCTCTCCTGAGGACAGGCCATCACTATCTGATCAGTGTGGGTCTGACAGTCAGCATCCCAGCCGATCAGCTGTTCTGCTATAGCTTCAGTGGTGGAACTTGGTGCCAGACCTACAGAGCTCAGTTTGTTTTTGCAGTAGATGGAGCTGATTACTTCAGTGCTGCTCTCATTCACCTCCGTGGGAGCAGTGCTGCCTTAGCCATCTCCCTCCACTGCACAATAAACAGAGTTACTGAAGAACAGCTGAACATCGGGAAGGAAGGGGTTGTCAGACCTCCACCCATCATATAGTATTGACCTATCTCAAGAATAGGCTATCATTTGTAAACCCCTTTAAAGGGAATCTGTCACCGGGATTTTGTGTATAAAGCTGAGGACATGGGTTGCTAGATGGCCGCTAGCACATCCGCAATACCCAGTCCCCATAGCTCTGTATGCTTTTATTGTGTGTAAAAAAAAAACGATTTGATACATATGCAAATTACCCTGAGATGAGTCCTGTACGTGAGATGAGTCAGGGACAGGACTCATCTCAGGATAATTTGAATGTTCCAAATCGGTTATTTGACACCATAAAAGCACGCAGAGCTATGGGGACTGGGTATTGCGGATGTGCTATCGGCCATCTAGCAACCCATGTCCTCAGCTCTATACACAAAATCCCGGTGACAGGTTCCCTTTAAGGGTGCTTTCTTCAATGTCATTTATGCATGGCTTTAGTGGGTAGGTCCTCTTTATATCAGAGATAGATGCTCTTTAACTGGCCTAAAGTACTTACCATATCTCCCTTGCTTATTTTTTTACCCTCCCCCCCCCTCCTTAGGCTTCACCATGACACCTCATTAAAAATTCTTAATTCCCCAATCTTCTTTACCGCTATCTTAAAGGGGTTGTCCGCGCTCAGAGCTAAACCCGGACATATCCCTTTCTTCCCCCACTCAGTCCCTCTGACATAAGCATCGGAGAATTTCATTTTTTGTTTCCATTTTTACACTGCTAGGCGGAGGCTTCCTCCTAGCAGTGTTTTTTATGACGTTACCGGCTCTGATGGGTGAGCTTTAGCGCTGCCCTAGCCGGTCTCCCTGCTAGGCAGAAGCCTCCGTCTAGCTTACCCATGGAGAGCCCTGTACGTCACCAGATATCCAGAAAAAGCTCTTGCTCTGCACGATACAGCACAGGGAAAGTATCAGAGCATGAAATGCTCTGATGCTCATGTCAGAGGGGCTGAGTGGGGGAAGAAGGGGATATCTCCAGGTTAACCTCTGAACCCGGACAACCCCTTTAAGAATATATAACTTTTCCAATCTTCCAAAATTAGCCATGTAGTATGTTTCCCATGAGATTGTATGGATGGATGGATGGATGGTGGAATTGACTATGTATGTGTTTGGCCATATTTTGTGATCTTTACTACATATTTGTTATTATTGGTATGTCGTAAAATAAACCATATATGTTGAATGATATACAGAAAAGGAACAATCTATGTACTTGGCAGTCATTCACGTTTTACAGTGATTTCTGCCTCACTTTGTAACCTTGTTAAATTCTTGGCTTCGTGAGGCATCATTGTTGGAGAAAATACTGCTAAACAGCACTGGTCTTGGGCGCATGAGCGTTTCTTTTCTAGCAATACCTCAAAAAGCCAAGTCCATAATTTATCCTGGACACTTCATTATGATCATCTGATGTGACAGCAGCAAGCCATAGTCCAGGGCATGGCAGTATTTATCACTGTAGGCAGGAGCCTGAAATTTCTGCCTGTCACTGCTGACATGTTAATTGAAAGAAAGGCTTATCTAGTCTGTGACTTCATGAATGCTGTTTATACAAGTACACAGGTAAAAGTAATCT
This sequence comes from Bufo bufo, assembly GCF_905171765.1. Taxonomy (NCBI): domain Eukaryota; kingdom Metazoa; phylum Chordata; class Amphibia; order Anura; family Bufonidae; genus Bufo; species Bufo bufo. The sequence continues at coordinate 441,789,513 of NC_053393.1, read as the reverse complement.
GTCTGCAGGAACTAGATTAGTGATAGAACAATGCATCGATACATATCCCATAGTTTTCTCAAGATTTTTTTTTCGTTTCTTTTTGTAATAAAATACTTTCCCTTAGGGAAATTGTAATAAAAATGAGAATTATTGTGTTTTAAAATCTGAAGCTCCTGCAAACAAGTCTGAGCGTGATTGAGCTTTGTTTTCATTTTCAGAAAGAATTGCAATTTGACAACATGGATATGAGGCCCTCAGTCAAAATGTAATAATAGCAACTTATTCCGACATATAGAATTACTAGCCCAGCAAAGTGTTCTGCTCTCTCTGCTCACTTATCAGCGTAGGCAACTCACACCATGTGCCATGGAGGATCGTATCAGGTGCTCACCACGGGATAGACCTGCAATAGTCTTTTTACTACTGAAAAAAATGTGGGAAGAAAATTGCAACCTAAACATATCATTATTTGAAAAGTAAGACCATATTCACACGTGTCAGACTTAGGGCTCTTTCACACTTGCGTTCTTTTCTTCCAGCATAGAGTTCCGTCGTCGGGGCTCTATGCCGGAGGATCAGGATTATCCCCATGCATTCTGAATGGAGATAAATCCGTTCAGGATGCATCAGGATGCATCAGGATGCCTTCAGTTCCGGAACGGAACGTTTTTTGGCCGGAGAAAATCGGGAACACTTGCCGCAAGGCCGGATCCGGAATTAATGCCCATTGAAAGGCATTAATCTGGATCCGGCCTTAAGCTAAACATCGTTTCGGCGCATTGCCGGATCCGACGTTTAGCTTTTTCTGAATGGTTACCATGGCTGCCAAGACGCTAAAGTCCTGGCAGCCATGGTAAAGTGTAGTGGGGAGCGGGGGAGCAGTATACTTACCGTCCGTGCGGCTCCCCGGGCGCTCCAGAGTGACGTCAGGGCGCCCCAAGCGCATGGATCACATGATCGCATGGATCACGTCATCCATGCGCATTGGGCGCTCTGACGTCATTCTGGAGCGCCCCGGGAGCCACACGGACTGTAAGTATACTGCTCCCCCGCTCCCCACTACTACTATGGCAACCAGGACTTTAATAGCGTCCTGGGTGCCATAGTAACACTGAACGCATTTTGAAGACGGATGCGTCTTCAAATGCTTTCAGTTCACTTGCTTTTTTCCGGATCCGGCGTGTAATTCCAGCAAATAGAGTACACGCCGGATCCAGACAACGCAAGTGTGAAAGAGGCCTTAAAGGGAGTCTGTCACCTCCATATGGCCATATACAGTGCTGCCATTTTCCTATCACACACCTATACATGAATGTAATGGTACCTTTGTTATTTTCTTTACAATTGCAGAAGCTGGAAAAACGACGATTAATTTGTATGCAAATGAGCACTCGCAAGTGCCCAGGGGCGGCGTTCACTGTGTTGGTGTCCAGGCTGCTCTGCCTCATTTCATTGTTCCCCCGCCCCAGCCTCTGCTTATGCCCGCCCTCCTATTCCCTTGCGTCATCCTTCAGTCCAGCCGAGATCCCGCACCTGTGCACTGCCTCGCCGGCGCATGCGTATGGGAGGTAAAACCTGCCAAAATTAAAATGAAATTGAAAAAACTAAAATTATAATTAAAATAATGTTTTAACATTTTAATTTCATTTAGTGTCTGCAAAATGCATGCCAAAATGAAAAAGAAAATTCTGTTTGTCCATTTGAATTCTCTTTTCCAACTCCAGTGTGGGTCAAAAATAAATGTAAAAGTAAATAGCCTTTTTCATTTTCAATTTCCACTTAGTCAATTAATTCTCCTCTTTCTATAGTGGGTTTCTCATGTCAAAATCATAAATCAAATGAAAACACCATGTAGAAGCTGAAAATGGTAGATTGAGATTTCAATTTCATCTCTTGCAGGCATTTTCCCTGCCAAAAGTCAAATGAAAAAGAAAGCCCATTAGAATTTTCATTTTAACGTAGTACTAACATTCAGATTCATTTAAATGATCAGTAGTGGGCGTGGTGCAGCATGCAAAATGTTGTTGTTTAATTCCTGACTGAACAGACAGTGAAAGAGGTATTTTGGTTGTTACAAGTTATCCTCTATCCACAGGTTAGGGAATAACTATTCATTTGGTGGTGGTCCTACCGCTAGGTCCCCCACTAATCACAAAAACAGGCAGCCCATACCACTCTGAGCCCCCATGTTTGTATTATCTTTAACATAGCCAAGACGGATCCGTCTTGAACACCATTGAAAGTCAATAAAGGACGGATCCGTTCTCTATTGTGCTAGATTGTGTCAGTGAAAACGGATCCGTCCCTATTGATTTACATTTGTAATTACATTACATTTATTTGCGCTAAGGCTCCCATACTGATTGGTTCCTTCAGCCAATAAATGCATACCTCTTATTACAGTAATCATGAAGGGGTGTCAATGGTTAGAAGGCTACTGGCAAATGTAGAACTTTGTAGCATTAACCGGTTCCTTATCTTAAGTAAATGTTATTCCCTTAAATACTTATATTGTTATTAGAAAGTTAAATGCCTCCTTTAATTTTTTTCCCTAAGATTAAATGGATGTAAAATATATTTAAGAATTCCCTATATGCTGTAGAACCAGGTGATGTCGTCTGATTCTATATAGACCGCAGCTAAATAACTGGCATTGTAAAAAGCTAGCTTTGTTTTGTCATTGACATGGCTGCAGGGTGACCTCTGGGTGAGCGTGTTTATTTGGAAAGTACTAGGATCATGGCAAGTTAATCTGGTCTGGTGGTGAACTGCATCATTTATTTATATGTACGTGAACATTGAACTTTAATGCATACCCTGCTTTATTAGTTTACTAAACTTGATCCTATGAGAACCAGGCACAAATAAAATCCAGCCCTGTACCTTTACAATTCAGCATTGCAAATTGTACTGCAAATATATGTGTCTATGATCAGTTGGGCTGATATAAAATATCTATAACTGCTCATTTATAAAATATATATTTATATTCTTACACTGTGCTGTAGCATTGTCTGATTCTGCGGGAAAGGGAGGGGGCAACAGTAATGTTTCTTATTGAGGGACGGCATTGACTTGATTTGCCACAGTCCTAGGGCCTCTTTCACACGGGCGTTGCGGGAAAATGTGCGGGTGTGTTGCGGGAACACCCGCGATTTTTCCGCGCGAGTGCAAAACATTGTAATGCGTTTTGCACTCGCGTGAGAAAAATCGTGCATGTTTGGTACCCAAACCCGAACTTCTTCACAGAAGTTCGGGCTTGGGATCGGTGTTCTGTAGATTGTATTATTTCCCCTTATAACATGGTTATAAGGGAAAATAATAGCATTCTGAATACAGAATGCAAAGTAAAATAGCGCTGGAGGGGTTAAAAAAAAAAAATAAATTTAACTCACCTTAGTCCACTTGATAGCGCAGCCCGTCATCTCCTTCTGTATTCTGGGTAAAGGACCTTTGATGACGTCACTCCGGTCATCAGATGGTACGTCACCATGGTAAAAGATCATGTGACGTACCATGTGATGACCGGAGTGACGTCATCAAAGGTCCTGTAATTAATGCTCACCACAGGTCCTATTCAACGAAGGAGATGCCGGGCCGCAATCAAGTGGACTAAGGTGAGTTAATTTTTTTTTTAACCCCTCCAGCGCAGTTTTACTATGCATTCTGTATTCAGAATGCTATTATTTTCCCTTATAGCCATGTTATAAGGGAAAATAATAATGATCGGGTCTCCATCCCGATCGTCTCCTAGCAACCGTGCGTGAAAATCGCACTGCATCCGCACTTGCTTGTGGATGCTTGCGATTTTCACGCAACCCCATTCACTTCTATGGGGCCTGCGTTGCGTGAAAAACGCAGAATATAGAGCATGCTGCGATTTTCACGCAACGCACAAGTGATGCGTGAAAATCACCGCTCATGTGAACAGCCCCATAGAAATGAATGGGTCGGTATTCAGTGCGGGTGCAATGCGTTCACCTCCCGCATCGCATCCGCGCGGAATACTCGCCCATGTGAAAGGGGCCTAAGTGGTTTGTCTTGATTAGTTATGAACACCTTACCTTTCATGAGATAAAAAATTACCACTATGGGGCAGCATTGTTGTCTTGCAGGATTCAAAGTTTGTATGTTCTTCTGGGTACTACAGTTTCCTCCCATACCCCAAAAATATACTGATAGGTTAATTAAAATATACCCCAGTCCCCAGAGAATGTCTGTGTCTGACCTTGGGAAGTTATATTGTGAACCTCGTTGGGGAGAGGACTGACATGAATGGTGACAATCTCTTTGAGGATGCAGGATATATGGATGCCACAAAAGGTAAAAAAGTGCTTGCTTTGAACAATGGTCTCACCATCTTTAATAAAAACTAATTAGTCTCATATAGCTGCTTGAGACAGTCAGTATCTATGTACAGTACAGACCAAAAGTTTGGACACACCTTCTCATTCAAAGAGTTTTCTTTATTTTCATGACTATGAAGGCATCAAAACTATGAATTAACACATGTGGAATTATATACATAACAAACAAGTGTGAAACAACTGAAAATATGTCATATTCTAGGTTCTTCAAAGTAGCCACCTTTTGCTTTGATTACTGCTTTGCACACTCTTGGCATTCTCTTGATGAGCTTCAAGAGGTAGTCCCCTGAAATGGTTTTCACTTCACAGGTGTGCCCTGTCAGGTTTAATAAGTGGGATTTCTTGCCTTATAAATGGGGTTGGGACCATCAGTTGCGTTGAGGAGAAGTCAGGTGGATACACAGCTGATAGTCCTACTGAATAGACTGTTAGAATTTGTATTATGGCAAGAAAAAAGCAGCTAAGTAAAGAAAAACGAGTGGCCATCATTACTTTAAGAAATGAAGGTCAGTCAGTCAGCCGAAAAATTGGGAAAACTTTGAAAGTAAGGGTTATTTGACCATGAAGGAGAGTGGTGGGGTGCTGCGCCAGATGACCTGGCCTCCACAGTCACCGGACCTGAACCCAATCGAGATGGTTTGGGGTGAGCTGGACCGCAGAGTGAAGGCAAAAGGGCCAACAAGTGCTAAGCATCTCTGGGAACTCCTTCAAGACTGTTGGAAGACCATTTCAGGGGACTACCTCTTGAAGCTCATCAAGAGAATGCCAAGAGTGTGCAAAGCAGTAATCAAAGCAAAAGGTGGCTACTTTGAAGAACCTAGAATATGACATATTTTCAGTTGTTTCACACTTGTTTGTTATGTATATAATTCCACATGTGTTAATTCATAGTTTTAATGCCTTCATAGTCATGAAAATAAAGAAAACTATTTGAATGAGAAGGTGTGTCCAAACTTTTGGTCTGTACTGTATGCACAAATACTTTATGAAGTGCACATGAAATTGCATAATATTTATTTAAAAAGTTGTGATATATAGTCATTATGATGGATGTTATTGTTACAAAGCAAACGTGGATCAGCTGTGCCACTTGAACAGATTTGGCTTGGAGCTACTCCTAAGGGTATAATCTAAGTAGCCCCCTGGTAGTCACACTTTAATCACTATACAAGTATCTGGACTTCGCTGCAGGAGAACCACCAGTGAATGCTGATTCATGGGAGGTCAAAAGACACCCGTGCGAAGCAACAAGGGATCAGGCAAAACCATAGTCAATGCAGAAAGTATAGCACTCCAGCACTGGATAATCTTGCGTAGTCCGTCTTTATTAAACAGTCATAAATCAACAACTCCAAACGTGGAAATCACCTCCCCACACCTCCGAACTGGTTTACATGTTTCGAACCCTCTTGGTTCTTAGTCATAACCTCAAAACCATAGTCAGTGACAGGCCAAGGTCAGGGCATGCAGATTATGTGCAATCCGATAAACAGTCTGAGGTCAGGGCAGGCAGCTCAGGGTCAGAACAGAGATCAGGCAGAAGTCTGAACAGGCAGTAAAAGGATAAAATCCAGAATACAGGCCAGGCAGAAGTTGTTACATGGGCAAACAAACAAAGAACATCACACCTTTGCAGGATACTAGCAGACTAAAAGCTTTTGCTTAAGTACCTTAGGCTGTCTTCACAGGCCCTTTAAGAGTGGAGGGAGTTTATGTGCTCCCTACAGGTAGGGCAAGAGAGGCCTAGCCAGCAGGAAAGCCACATTCTTCATGTTGGGACAGAGCTACCCTGGCAGCCGGGCCCACCCTAGAGGAGTGAAAGGCGGGAGGCGAGTCCACGCTGCCAGGGACCAGAGTGCTGGAGCGGGTGAACATGTTTAATCAGATTAAATTACAATCTAATTGATCAGAATAATTAGTTGTGAACCTTGTTAGGGAAAGGAGTGACATAAATGGTAAAAATTTCTGTATATAGTTATAGAATATATGGATTCTATGTATGAAACAGGAAATAAATCCACCTTACGTAATGAAATAGCTTACATTACTGTACCACACATTGTAGGGCAGTTTATTTACAAGGGTAGGACTTCTAGAGAAAAGTGGTTAAATATTAACTAAAAGTGAGTTTCGCCTTCGCTAATGCTGAATTGTTAATGGATCGTAAATGTATTTCTTGCATTTAGCATCTAGTATGAAATGAAATTTTAGTATTGATTTATGTATTTCACATGAAATTAGATGCAGTCATGGGGGATTAATATTAGTTCAGAATAATAAAATAAAACTAGCAAAACAAAAGTAAGAGCGTATTAATAAACAAGTGTAAGAGAGAACCCGGAACCCTTTGTGTAGGCTAGACAATTTAACGATAAAGGGGGCAAGGGCAGATTGGGAACTTAAAGTTGCCCTGAAAAAATAAAAAATAAAAGTGACCCCATGTTGTAGGCAGTTCCAAATTGACTGAAGGCTGTGCAACAAGTATGCGGGGTCAACCATACCATAGCGCAACAATACCATAGCACAAAATACAGTCTCCCCAGAACCATATACCATAGTGTAGCTCAATATATTGCACCAAAAGCAAGGGTTTAGTGGCCCTCTGAGCATCGGCCCACCGGGAAATTTCCCTGTAAGTTTTATGACCAATCTGTCCATGAAAGGGGGACATTTGTGAAATCTGCTGTGCCAGTTTTGTGGCATAAAAATGTCACAACTGTGCAACATTTTGTGCACTTTTGCGACTTTTGGTGAAATTTTGCCAGCTTTGCTGCTTCAAAACAGGGAATGAAAAGTTGGTTGGGATTACAGCTTAGAATAGGATTATGTCTCATTTACGATGTGCAACTTTTTAAAATATCACAAAAAGGTTGTATCTCCAAGCCAGGCAACCCCCTGGTGTACTTTCATTGACAGTGCCGAAACCACATCATATTTGCGCCTTTCTTAATACAACCGAGCACCACTTCTAAAACTAACACCAAAAACACCATAAATAATAAATTCCTTTACCCAAAAAAAGTCTTATTGGAGTGGACCCGAGAATGATGCCTGCGGGAAATCAAGTTCCTGGGGAAATAGAGGTGATTTCACAGAATTACTATAGAAAACTTGAGTTGTAATGACAGAAGGATAAAGGAAAGCTAATAATAATAATCAGCACCAACTTATCCCACAGCACTTCACAAATCTGCGGGAACATGTACAGTCAAAATCAGACATTAGGGTACTTTCACACTTGCGTTTTTCTTTTCCGGCATAGAGTTCCGTCACAGGGGCTCCTATACCGGAAAAGAACTGATCAGTTTTATCCCCATGCATTCTGAATGGAGAGCAATCTGTTCAGTATGAAACAGGATGTCTTCAGTTCAATAATTTTGACTGATCAGGCAAAGGAGAAAACCGTAGCATGCTACGGTTTTATCTCCGGCGAAAAAAACTGAAGACTTGCCTGAATGCCGGATCCGGCATTTTTTCCCATAGGAATGTATTAGTGCCGGATCTGGCATTCAGAATACCGGAATGCAGGATCCGTTTTGCCGGATGACACCGGAAAGACGGATCCGGAATTTCAATGCATTTTTTTGACTGATCAGGCATTTTTAAGACTGATAAGGATCCTGATCAGTCTTACTAATGCCATCAACTGCTTGCCGGATCTCTCTGCCGCAAGTGTGAAAGTACCCTTACATAGTAATAAACTAATTAACAATTCAAACAATAGGAAAGAAGACCCTGCTCACAAGAGCTTACAATCTGTGAGAAAATAGAGGTGACACACGAGGTAAAAAGTGCTTGTTTTTGTACAATGATCCCTGATGAATGGTATACCTGTTTAATCAGATATTCAGGTTGTAGTTGTCTTCTGCTGGATCTTTGACCCCATAACCGTGTGCATCTTGTAGGATTTTTTGTTGCTAATGTATCACTCCGACCCTTAAACTACTGGATTTTAGTGGCATACAGTATTCTGTTGTGTAGCAATTTGATTTACGTATTCTGCTACGGCTACAATTAGGCATTGGGGTATGATCTAAGTAATGGAGCAAGGCTATTTGCTCTAAATAATATTTTTATCAGCAAAAGTTGAGAGTTACCTCTCGTTCGAGTCTCTGTAGGACTGTAGATTACTGACTATAATTTGTGAACATGATTTACACCGATCGGGGGGGATTTTATGAATATGAAAATCCGGTTTTAATCCAAAGTGCGTTAGAGTGAGATGCAACAAATGTATCAAGAGGCACAGGCTGCTGAATATATTTGTCACATTTTTGCCTATCCGTGTGCCAGAAATACAATCTTCTGGCGTATGATTTGTGCTATTATTTAACCAGTTTCTGGTGTAATTTATAGTAAATCTGCAGGCCCACAAGAGGCTATGCCTCTTCAACTAAACACCACTCGTCTTTTTTAAAAAGTGACAAGTATGGCATAAAAATGAAAGCATTTTTGCGTAAGCCAGACGTGCCCAAATTTGAGGTTTATTCCTACTGCAATTCTGGCACCCAGCCAATAATAAGTTCCCCCATTGGCTTCAATCATTGATCTGTAATAGGACAAACACACCCCATCACATGTCTTAAGCAGGCATAGAGACTAGAGATGAGCAAAGTTATGAAAAATTTGATTCGGCTGCTTCGCCGAAATTCTATTTGTGACTAATTACTTCGTCATGAAGCGCATTCCTTTGTATATAGCGGGTGCAATGATGGGGGACGGTGATTGTGCCACCCCCCTTCAGAATTGAACCCCTCAAACGCCGCGTTCATCGCTGATCATCGGCTAATCCGGTTAAAAAAAAAGAAAACATACTCACCTTATCCACTTGATTGCGGAGAAGCCGTTGAGGACATCTTGATTGAAGACACTGCACAAAATGTCGCACGGTGATGTGATGACGTCATCACTGATAGCCAGCGCGGTGATGCACACGTCACATGAGATTTCATGCAGTTTCTGTAATCAAGATGGCCGTCACGGCTTCTTCGCACACAAAGAGATAAGGTATGGATTTTTTTTTACCGCCATTTCAGGAAAAATTTATTTGTTACCACAAAGCGCGAGGAAATTCAGCTTCGCGGCAAATCAAATTTTTCCTGTAATTTGGATCGAAGTCCACTTTGGATACTTCGATTCCCTCAACACTAAAGCTGCTTTCCAGTGTGAGGATCCTAGCTAATAATTGACATTATCTCACTATCATAGATTCTTTGAAGGGAATCTGCCACCACAATCTTGGATTATTATCTGCTGTAATAAATGCCTACTATGGCAGAGAATAATTACAGATCTCTGGTTTTTATTTTCCTACTTCCCCTCTTTCTCCTACTGTCAGGGTTTAGAGCTGCACTGAAATACATTGTCAGGACTGCTTGTTTGCGCAGCTCAGCAGTCCAGACTGTGTCTTTCAGTGCAGCTTTAAAGGGGTTGTCTCACTTCAGCAAGTGGCATTTATCATGTAGAGAAAGTTAATACAAGGCTCTTACTAATGTATTGTGATTGTCAATATTGCCTCCTTTGCTGGCTGGATTCATTTTTGCATCACATTATACACTGCTCGTTTCCATGGTTATGACCACCATGCAATCCATCAGCGGTGGCCGTGCTTGAACACTATAGGAAAAAGTGCCAGCCTCTCTGGGGGCTGGGATCATGAGAACACTCATAGGCTGGTGCTTTTTTTGCTGCTGGATTTCAGGGTGGTCGTAACCATGGAAATGAGCAGTGTATAATGTGATGGAAAAATGAATCCAGCCAGCAAAGGAAGCAATATAGATAATAACAATACATTAGTAAGTAGCATGTATTAACTTTCTCTACATAATAAATGCTATTTGCTGAAGTGAGAAAACCCCTTTAAACACACGGACAACAGGGGGAATAGGAAGCAGTAGGAACATTTAAAAAAAGAGAATATGAACTTCTTACTACATGTGCAGCCCTAATCATGTATTCCTGCATATAGGTCCAGAATCATGGTGACAGGACTGAGTTTTCAAAAAAAGGTTTGCATAATAAATGTGCTTCTTTGCACAATTATGACTGTGAAGGGATAGTTTTTTTTTGGGGTTCCCTAATACCTTTTTCAGCCTAAGGCTACTTTCACACTAGCGTTCTGCTGTCCGCTCGTGAGCTCCGTTTGAAGGGGCTCACGAGCGGAGCAGAACGCTTCCGTCCAGCCCTGATGCAGTCTGAATGGATGCGGATCCGCTCAGACTGCATCAGTCTGGCGGCGTTCAGCCTCCGCTCCGCTCGCCTCCGCACGGCCAGGCGGACAGCTGAACGCTGCTTGCAGCGTTCGGGTGTCCGCCTGGCCGTGCGGAGGCGAGCGGATCCGTCCACACTTACAATGTAAGTCAATGGGGACGGATCCGCTTGAAGATGACACAATGTGGCTCAATCTTCAAGCGGATCCGTTCCCCATTGACTTTCAATGTAAAGTCTGAACGGATCCGCTCAGGCTACTTTCACACTTAGAAAATTTTCTAAGTTTTAATGCAGACGGATCCGTTCTGAACGGATGCGAACGTCTGCATTATCGGAGCGGATCCGTCTGATGAAACATCAGACGGATCCGCTCCGAACGCTAGTGTGAAAGTAGCCTTATTTCTCCTCTTCAGCTGCACATTTAGATGCATTTCTCTCAGAAACAGGGTGCATCTTCCATCTGTGGAATCTGCCAGCATTGTACTGCTGTGACGTCCTTTCTCACTATTTTTGTTTTCAGCTACAGGGCTCCCAATACAGATAAGGATAAGTAGATCACACTTACAGACACACTGTAGAAGCAGTTCTTTTATCAGGCTCAGGAGCTCAGCTAGCTCTGATACGCCTCCACTTCCTCTCTGCCATCTTCTGTGTGTCTGTTACTAGGGACGGATCTCGCCGGACAAATTGGGTGGTAGTGAGACCCCTAGTGGCCATGACTTTACAGCTTTTCTTCAGGTGGATGCAGGCATATTTTTTTAATGAAGTGATGTAGAAATTTGCTATTTACACCATTTTCTATTAAATGAAATTCCATTTTCTAAAAGTACAGTCACATTTTAAGCTGGTAAAACACATTAGATCTATGTTGCCTGAGCCCACCAATTTCAAAGGGTTTGGCCAACCATCTAATATGTATGCGGAGCTCTTGACCCTCCCCAACAGCTGATGTCAGTGGAGATAAGGATTGGGCCTATTCAGTTTAGATTGCTGTACCCTTTGGGCAGCGGCTTTCTCCCCTCTCCCTTTCAATACATATGCCGAGCTGAACATGCATTGTATGAGAGGATCAGGAGAGATTGCTGTCGGCCAAATCATCATTCATCCAACAGTTATCTTGTGTGTATTCCCAGCTTTGAAGTGTAACTTTAGGAATGAGATATTAGGATTCTAAAGCAACACCAATTTGTAAGCAGTGTATTCTATTTTCTAGAGGACAGACGGCTATTTACATAGTGCAGACGTATTTGTATGTACACATTCAGGTCTATGTAGTGCTTGAAGGGTTAATGTACCATATAATGTTCTTCTATGTGTGGGCAAAAATAAGAAGGTCATATTGAAATAATTTGAACTTCCTTTAAAACTATTACATGCATTTATTTTATTATACAGGCTGTACCCTCCGGCCCCTAATCTGCTCCTCATCTTATTCATCAATACTTGCTATTTTAAATATCCACAGATCATTATATGCCTTTGTGCCATCACACATAATGGTTTGATTAAGAGATTAAGAATATCCTTCATGGAAATGGCTCATGCTGTCTATAGTTGGCTTCAGGACTTATTATTCTTTGCTCTGTAATATCTGCATGTTAGCTATGAATGCTTGGAAATTATACTTGTATTCTTCATTGTGTTCTGTGTTCATTGTATGGAAACACATGTGAGCCATCAGTACAGTCCGTAAATCCCCTTGGTGACCAGGCTTTGCTAGCCGGTTATAGTACAGGGCAAATTTTGATGTCCTCTGAGGCAGGTTCTGGTGATAGGTTGAAGATTTGGATAAATATGCTTTAGGCTACATGCACATGAACATGTCCGTATTGCTGTCCCCAGACCCTGGATCCAGAAAATAGAAATACATTTCGTGTGGATTCCACATTTTTTTCACAACCATCAGTAGAAATGACTATTCTTGTATGCAGTACAAACAAGAATAGGACATGTACTATAGTTGGTGGAATGGACATATGGATGTGGACATCCATTTGCTGTGCATTTTTTTGCAGACCCATAGAAATGAATGGGTTTGTGTCCTAATATGGATAGGACATGAATGGAAAAACACGGTCATCAAGCCATAGATGGAGGTGTAAATTGAAAAGATTTGGTTAGTTGTGTATCATAATTCCACTTTTAGGCTACTTCCACACGTGTATATAGCCTACACATAGTGCACCCCAAAAGGAACAAAGGCAACAGCCATTTAATATCCAATAATTTATCGATGGATAAAATAGTTACACAAAATGCAGAAAGTAATGGGGCAAAGACATTAGACAATGGAAATCGTATCCATAAATTGCTGTACCAAGTAACTAGCCCCCTCTTTACAACATTCCCTTAAAAAGATGTAGACACCTGTCCTGAAGGATTAGTGGGAACAATCCAATAATGAATTATATTTATTTATTAATTTATTATACTCACTTCTACAGCGCTACTATATTCCGCAGACATTAGCATCCAACTGTCTCTCATAGGGGCTCACAATCTAAGTTCCCAATCAGTATGTCTTTGGAGTGTGGGAGGAAACTGGAGTACCTGGAGGAAACCCAGCAAACACGGGGAGAACCTATAAACTTCATGTAGATGTTGTCCTTGGTCGAATTCGAACCAGTGCTAACCACTGAGCCACCGTGGTGCCCACATATAAATAACTATTGATCTATAGTGGATCATAAATGACTAGCCCAATAAAGGGAGGACGTCCTTACATCATAATCCCTTTTGGAAAAATCATGATAATAAACCAAAACCCAAAATATACATCATATCAAGACATGATGAGGGAGCGTGGATCCGAGGGGACCAGAAAACACCCCGACACACATTTTGCTAGATGAGCTTCTTCCCACTAATACTTCAGGACATGTGTTTACATCTTTTTGGGGGAATGTTGTGAAGCAGGGGCCAGTTACTTGGTACAGCAATTTATAGATACAATTTCCATTGATCAGGCATGCCTGGGTTATGATGTTGTTTAGGTTTTTTTGTTGGTTCTTGGTATTTCCATACATGGCAGTTTTTTCCCCCCTGTGCAAATTCTGCATATGCGTTACAGCAGGATTTTGCCATGCATTGTGCTTTAGATTTTCACATACAAATTGAAAGAGTAAAATTCATTCTTCTGCCCAAAAATTTGAAAGCCTGATTTCTATGCAGAATTATTTTACTACGGTTTTGAAAAACCCAACCATATATATTGTACTCGACATTGCCATAATTGTGTGATGCAGAATCCACACCACAAATCTGCACCAATTTCACCACGTCAGAAGGTGGCCGTCATTGGATAGTCAATTACACATGGTTCTCCATGTAGGTTAATAGTTGCTGCCAAGATATGGAAATGTTGCTAAGAGATTAAAGTGTCAATAATTTAATTTTATAGAAATCTCAGAAACCAAAATGTGAATAAGTCATAATGTCCTGTGCATCTAATATAGCATTGAATGCGAACTGTGTACTATGGTATGCTAGGCCCCTGTCATCACATGTATCAAATGTTTACAGATGGATAAAACCCTAAGGCTTGTATCTATTTCTCCTTTTATTAGTTTGGTTAGGAGATTCTGTATACTTGCAGAAGAATTACAATGTAATCCTTTATCAGAAAAGGAAATGATATTTTGATATATAAATTGAATAGGATATTCCATGTTCTGTCTATTGCATCTACTTTCACATTTGTGGTGCAGTTCTCCTGCAGGCTGTTCTGGCAGAGAACAACCTGCCAGAGTTCTTCAGAACCGGCATTGCCAGATGATAGGGGAATGGCCACCGACCCCATTGACTATAATGTGGTCCGGCAAAGACCCAGTCGCTATGTGGCAAAAATTGTGTTTTTTCTCCGGTTCATACTATGCCAGAAGAGCCTGCCAGAGAGCTGTGCCGCAAATGTGAAAGTAGCCTAACATGTTCCGGGCTTCTATCTCGTGTTGTACTTTTTCAATAAACCGCATTAAAAATTAGTTTCCGAGTGCTGAGGATGATGATCATGGCTGAAGAGGGAGGGCAACTGCTCTGTATATAACTTCTGTGATACATATGTATTCTAAAACGGAAAAGTTAAAGGGGTTTTCCTCAGGATAAGTCATCAATATCTGATCGGTAAGGGTTCAACTCCAGACACCCCCACTAATCAGGCTAGCTCTGCGGCCTCCTCACACCATACATTGTATACATTGCGCCTGGGACAAGTGACCAATAAATGTGATATCACCATGGTCTAGGAAGAGTCAGGAGTGCTCCCAGAGGTGCAGCAGACTCTTCAAACAGCTGATCGCCAGGGGTGCCAGGAGTCTGACCTCCACCAATCAGATATTGATGACCAATCATCAATATTTTACTCCCCTTTAAAGCACGGAATCAGCTATCACATGGCTTTCCATTCAGTCAATAGAGAGTGCTTTAACCCATTGCAGTGCATTGCCATAAGCAGAATGTAGAATACTGTAAACAGAGTATGGAGTAATTCTGAAAACAAGTAGAATTTCTGTAAATGTAATTCCAAAGAATGTAAATTCATTTCTTTTTTTTTGTAAATTCAATTTATTTTATTTTACTATTTGACTATATATGATATGATGTTAGATGGGTTCACTCTTGCAGAATAAAAATATATTTAACCATATTGTTTAACTGAAGAAAATTCAATGTTACCGAACAGGAGAGATGGATACAAATCAGATGTTACAGCTTTTTGGCTTGTGTTCTCCGCAGTCTGGAAAATGTAACGCGTGTAAGTCATTGGCCACTGACTGCCTTAGAAGAACTGTTCTCTATTATTATAACCCACAGTCCTGTGATAATACGAGTGCAATGAATGGAGTGTGTATAGGGAGTGTTAGGGCATGAAACCTAGGTCAAAATATCAGGTATCTCAAGAGGGACGTTGACATGTGATACAATACACAGCACTTGCATACATTGTCGGTGATACTTAGCCTGTTTTCTTTCTGTTCTGTCTAGGCCTGTCCCGGGCTCTCTTTCCTCACTACTGCATCTCCACAACAGACAACGACAACCCATGCCTGCCTCTATGCCTGGCACGCTGCCCAACCCCACCATGCCTGGATCCTCTGCTGTGTTGATGCCTGTGAGTTATTAGTTTATTTGTAGCGATTATAAATGATGTTGCTGTGGTGAGTTATAATGTCATGTCAATCTTGTTTTATCCCTGTTTTACCTTTTTTTTTTTGCCTGTTTAACCTGATTACTTAATGGAATTCAGTACAGTTTGTGATAATTGCTGTGGTACGGGTCAGTTGTCGTCTATAGCCTTAGAATGACTGTGTTGTCAGAAGAGATATCTGTTAAAGGATTTGGACCATGTAGGTGGATAGTGGATGACTACTAGTATACTCATACACATTTGACCATCAGTTACATGTGGGCATACTGTAGTAACCACTTGTCTAGATAAGATCCTAATATCTTTCCAGGACATTATTATTCACACATTAATAAAACTACTACCATGTATAGACATAAAGTTATATTACGAAATTCTGGGCACCTGCAGCCACTTTTAGGGGAAGCTTAGGATCTTTCTTCATATTGTCTACACATTGGCCTCGAAAATAATATTCAGTAATCTCTTGAGCTCTCTCTAGTGGTGACTGAAGGCAGCCAGAATTTTGTCATTTACGGTAACTTTTCTAACAGCTCACTGCGGTCGTGTAGTGAGGAGGAATGGGGACTTGGGACTCTAGTAATCAGTAGGGGTGGGTCACTGCAGTGAGGCCAACAATCATACATTTATAAAGTACCCTATGGGTACGTGATAAATGTCTATTCTGCGAAAACCTGTTTCATACTGAAGCTTTATCACAAAGAGAATTCGTTTTTATATACCAGTGGTACTCAAGTACTTTTTGTAAAGAGCCATATACCTGGGCCTGCTGTTGGGTGAAGGTCTTAGTCGGAAATATGAGGGACAACACCAGTGGCAAATTTCACACCGCAACAATTTATTTTGTTTTTCTTTTTACAATACGCCTTGACCCCTTGGTGTCTCCACACAAAACAGTTTGAAACTCCTTTAATGCCCCTGAGACAATATGATGCCCCCTTAGTGCCCACCTACACATTATAAAGCCCCTAAGTGCCCTCCACAATGTGATTTCCCCTTAAGTGCCCCTTCACAGATTGATGTTCTTCAAGTGCACCCACACAGTATGATGCTCCCTTAAGTGCCTTCCACGCAGAGTGATGCCCTGTAAGTTCCCCCACACAGAATTATGTTTCCTTAAGTGGCCCCTATATAGAATGATGCCCTTTAAGTGCCCCCCACACAGTATAATGTCCCCTTAAGTGGCCCCCCACACAGAGTGATGCTGCCTTAGCTGTCCCCCGTACAGTATGAGGACACAAATACAGTTGAACTTTTTTCTTTTCTCTGTAGCATGCAAATTTCTAATTTCTGCAAACCCCAACCAGATGAATGGGTTAGTTTAGAAATTCTGCCACAAATTTGCACCACACGAGTATACCCTAAAGGTTGATTTATTAGGCTATTTGTATTATAATGTTATACACCCAAAAATCCAAAAGAGAAAATCATCCCTTATCTAGACCAAGTTTCCTATGACAGGTTTTCAGTTTCACCTTATATTATGCACACTGGGCTCCTTTTCTGAGATTTTGGGTGATCACCTCAAAGAGGTTAACATATGATTCATAGATAGAGAGATAGATACAGAAAGATAGATAGATAGTGTAAGGGATCGTCTCTTTTCAGGGGGTCACACTCACAGATATCTTCGCAGACACGATTATAATGTCCAAACTCTTGCTTTATTTCAGACACTTTAGCAAAGCACAGGTTAAGAAGTCTCACCTAGAGAGCCCTGTTCACACATGGAACTCAAATGCGGCTTTCCATTCAGTCCAGCAACCTCCAGGCTGTGACACTTCAATACCTTTTGGGGGATTGTGGCCCAGTAGTCCTCCCGACTCTGGCCTCGTGATCCTTGTTTCACAGGCGTCACTGCGTCCCCCAAAGTTCAGGCTATCGCCTAGCCCACCCGGCTGAGACCACTCACACAGAGCCTCACCAGGACTCTGCTTCACAAGACACTCCAGAGTGAGACACACCCAAGATCCAGTAGCAGGATTAAATAGGATCCCTGGACATGAGCATGCCCTAAATTCCGGACTGGAACCTGGGGAAACAACACCTCAATGTTCACATTGCCACAATACATAGATCATTTTCTGGAAGGAAACATATCTAGCAAAGTATTTCGAGGAACAACCCTAAGTCACTTACAGTGTGGATGTTAACCTGTGGAATGTAAAATACTTTGAGGATAATGGAAGAGTGCTGTTTAGTACATGTATAGTATCAATAGGCTCCCTTCGGGGTATATGGCCACCAGTGCTCTCCAGTGGTCCATTGTTCCCTTCATCTTCCTAAGCGCTCACTCACTTTGTACACATCTGTGTAAGGAAAGAATTCAAAACACAGGGGCTCGTGTCTAAACTTGTGTGATTTCTACATACGCGTCAAGGTTCAGGTTTGGGACACGCACAATGTAATTCCTGTATTAGCAGACACAGTTTATATGTACGTACATTATATGCTAATAGGGGGTTATCAAACATGAGCCATAATCCTCTGTGCTGGTAACAAATAAGCACACAATAGTAATAATAGTCATTTAATCATGTAGCATTGGTGCTTGGCCATTATTCCACCCCAAAAAATTGCCTCTCTGAGACAAAGCTGTTTATAAAGACTTTTTGCTAGCTTAAACAGGAATAGATCATAGCCCAATGATTATGAACATTTAGGGGGTCATTTATTATTCGTAGTACGCCATTTTTGGCGTAATTTTGTCGCAGATTTGGTCGCTAAGGGGTTTTGTAGCCGAATCTGCAACTTTTACCCACTCACGCCACTTTTCCGAGGTGGCGGAAAATGGGGGCGTGGTGTGGACCACTATACGACAAATTGGGGGAGATTTATTAAACTGGTGTAAAGTAGAACTGGCTTAGTTGCCCATAGCAACCAATCAGCTTCCACCTTTTATTTTATAAAGGAGCTATGAAATATGAAAGGTGGAATCTGATTGGTTACTATGGGCAACTAAGCCAGTTCTACTTTACAGTAGTTTGATAAATATCCCCCATTGTCGTTATTTACGTCCTGTGGGGATTTCTTATCGCCTCTATTTTGTTTACTTGGGGTTTGATCAATCCGCGTCCAATGACATACCCCAGGTATTTTGTCTCCTCTAACCCTATAGCGCATTTTTTTGGGTTAGCGGTTAGTCCAGCTTTTCTAATGGAGTCTACTACAGCCTGCACTTTGGGCAGGTGACTTTCCCAGTCGGTACTGTGGATGACAATATCGTCCAGGTAGGCTGAAGCACACCGACTATGTGGTTGCACCACAATGTCCATTAGCCTTTGGAAAGTGGCGGGGGTGCCATGCAGACCAAAGGGTACCACCTTATACTGGTACAGACCCTCTGGTGTGATGAAGGCCGTTTTCTCTTTGGCAGCCTCCATCTGCCACTACCCTTTAGTGATGTCCAAAACAGAAAAATGCTGGGCTTCTCCTAACCTCTCAATCAGCTCGTCTACCCCGGGCATGGGATACACGTCGAACTTAGACCCGGTTTGGGTAGTGACAATGGCTCAGTGACAATGTCATGCTGGATTATGGAAGTGCGTCCGAGAACACATCCATGTTCCTGCTGACGAACTCCCTGGCTTCCTGAGTCTGTTTAGAGGAGAGGCTGTCAGCAATCTTCACTGTGGCAACCGCTTCCCTTACATCAGACTTAGGGGCCGGAACCTCTCCCCCTAGAAAACTCGGCCGCGGGCTATTATCAGTACTGGTCTCCCTATCCTACCACGGTTTGAGTAAATTCATATGTTACACCTGCTCTGGCTTCCGCTGGCCTGTTTGGTGTACCTTGTAGTTTGCCCTGGCTGGTGTACCTCGTTGGGTCCCTGCAACCTAGCCAGTAACTTACTGTCCACTGTCGGTACCAGAACCAAAACCCGATCTCCTGGGTTAAAGATCCGGACCCAAGCCTGCCGATTATACACCCGACTTTGAGCTCGCTGAGCTGCCTCCATATGTTCCTTTATCAGTGGCAACACGGTTTCCATATGTTCCTGCATCTGGGTGACGTATTTAACAACACTTTTATATGGAGTGGGTTGTTGCTCCCACGCCTCTCTGGCTATGTCCAACAGACCACGTGGATGTCTGCCATATAGTAGTTCGAAGGGCAAGAACCCAGTAGAGGCCTGGGGCACTTCTCCATCCAGTCCTTTCCATCCTTAGCTACTACTCGTTTTAACATTGTTTTTAAAGTTTGATTAAACATTTCTACCTCCGTTTGTTTGCGGGTGATAGACGGATGTCCGTATCTGTTTTATATTCAGCAACTTACAGAGCTCCCGCATGACCTTGGACATAAAAGTAGTCCCCTGGTCAGTCAGAACCTCTTTGGGTACCCCCACTCGGGAAAACATCTCTATTAACTCTTTTGCTATGAGTTTGGCCAGTGTATGTCGCAGTGGCACAGCCTCTGGGTACCGAGTGGCGTAGTCCAGGACGACCAAGATGTGTTGGCGCCCCCTGGCGGACTTCGGTACTGGGCCTACGAAATCCATAGTGATTCTCTCAAATGGTACCTCAATAGCCGTGGAACTCAGCACATCAGGCTGCAGCCACTTTTGCAAAAGGTGGAATAAGTCATAATACTGGGGCCTCGCGGGCTCAGTCGGCTTAAACCCCCACTGATGTACCCGCTGGGCCCGGACCAACACATTCACCCCCAGTCTTGACAAAATTTCACCCTTCGGGCAAGTCGAAATGCACCCGCTGGGACTCTGATGCCAGGAAAGGAGCGATGACCTCAGCCCACTGGTCTCAGGGTAGCTTTTCCCTCGTGGCCACTTTCTCATTCATCGCCAGGTAGGTTTCGATGTTGTCTGCGGGTGTCGTCTTAGGGATCGCTGCACGGACTGCTTTCCGGGCATCGTGGATGCTTGGAGTTGCTCCTGTTGTCTGCAAAGCCATCACATGTTGTAGCAGCAACTGGTTGGTCTCTTGCTGCTTATTAGCCTCCCGTTGATGCAGGTTGGTCTCTCACTGCTGCAAATTAGCCTCCATGAGGTCTTTCACAACAGCCTCCATTTTGTCGTGGGGCATGGGTTGAAATACAGTGGGTTTGATGTACGACAGACAACTGTGCCCAACAATATATCGGCGTTCACGCCAGCCTCACTGCGCTTGCATGCATCCTCCACCAATTGTGGGGATTCGCTCTGGTAATTAGGACTAGCGGATGCAGTATAGAGGCAAAGTACACAGTTCTTGAATCAGACAGTGGTGTTTATTCACACATTGGTGTATAACAAAATGCAGATAAGCTTGGTGTTTGTTCACACACAATAAAAGTCACCTGGGTGTTAATTCTCCTGGGTGTTAATTCGCACCCTGTTAGCAGTTCAGCCTCCTCAAGTCCATAGCCTGTTCGCCTTTAGAGGGGCCTGAGTCCTCCAGCCCGGCTCAAACCTCAAATCTCAGCACAGTCCTCAGTTCACAGCACACAGACTCCTGAGTTCCACTGTCAGAGGGAGGTAAATCTACACACCTGGCAGTGCTGGCTGTTTTTTATGCCTGGCAAAACCCGGCCTTGAACATAGGGAGCAGTACTTTGACTACTCCCAGTAAGAGCCGTCCCGGATCAGCTATGACAGCCATGCTAACTCTCAAGGTGACAATTAGCAATAGCTGCTGCTGACACATAAAATACCGGCTCTTACTTCACCGAGGCCAGGAACCTCGTGACACATACCTTCCATCCACGATGATTCCAGGTACCTTCTTACAGTCCATAGAATACTTTGGTCAAAATCATTTCCGTGCCTCACAGAACAAAGCCTTGTGCCGCTGTAAGGTGCAGGTGGACAGGCAGCAAATGGACACAGGGGTTAAAGGGGTTCTGGGATTTACATATTGATGATCTATTCTCAGGATTCATCATCAATATTAGATTAGGGGTCCAACTTCCAGGACTTCCATAGATCAGCTGTACCAAGTGCTATACTGAGAATATTCTTGATAGTAGCTGATAACATCTTCTGACCTATTGGGTACCTGCAGAGCTACATACATTCACTTGCCGCTGAACATGGCACATACAAGCTGTAAAGGCAGACCATGCAGTTTGCACGGGGCTCCTTAAAAGTAGGAACTAAGCCCTGGCTTTGATACCATGTTCCTCCAGACAAGGTTGGATAGATATTGGTTAGAGAGAGTAGAAATTGTAGCAAACATCAGTCCTTTGTGCTCTGGGTGCTACAAAACTGATTACCTATTCTCTGGATAAGTCATCAATATTAAATAGGTTGGGGTCCGACTCCCAGCACTCCTGCCGATCAGCTGCTTGAAGAGGTAGCAATGTGTTGGGACCGCTGCTTCCGTTTCATAATTACCTGTGCTTCGTCTCCTTTGTAGAGGTGGTGCAATGTAATTATAACTGCTCGTCCCATTGAAGTGAATGGAACGAACAGTTGTAACTACACTATACTGTCGCTGCAAAGGCCTCCCCATATGCTGGGCCCCTCACACTGAATCTACTTACCTGGCTCCCTGCGCCACTCCTGGTCCCCGCACCGCCGCAGCTCCTTCTTCCTGTGCGCGGATGAAAACAAGCGGTGTCAGGGGGGAGCAGACAATGGCAGGTGGTGACTAGGGAGGCTCGTCCCCGTGACCGCATGCCATTGGCTGCCCCACCACCGATACGGATGTTTTCATCCACGCACAGGGAGTAGCAGCTGCGGCAGTGCAGGGACCAGGATCGGCGCAGGGAGCGGGGAGCCAGGTAAGTAGATTCTGTGTGAGGGGCCCGACCTATGGGGGAGCATTTGTTAGTCTCAAATAACCCCTTTAAGCTTCTATTCTAATATTGAGTTGCTTGCATTACTCGACTTGCATTCTCTCCTGTTCCTGATTACAACCTCAGAATATCCTTTTTTTTCTTGCCTGATATATATTCTTGTTCCAATATTGGAAACATCTTCATAATGAAAACCAATTATTTTTATTAGACTTCACCGAGGGGTCAGGAGTTTTTTTGATATAGCAGCAGCTTGTCTTTGTTCTTCTCTTAACACACACGCATATTATGTCCTGCGTTCATTTTGCTGATTAACATGGAACCATCCTTTGTCTGGTCAATTTTAAGTAATAGCAATAGGGTCTTTGTGGTATAGAAATCATTTTTGGAATTCTTACTGGAAATGGGAAACATATCATGCCGTGTTGGGAGAGAACTAATTTTCCCTTTTTCTTCAACATGTTCCTCCCCCCTCCTTCTTTTTGCACTTAGAAAAAAATGTCTTTTTTTTTTTTTTTATGCAAACCACAAAAAGAGATCAGCACTAAGTTGACCTCTGTTGGGGCTATCAAATTCCACTGTGCAGATGTATCTCTCGGTAAAGCTAGCTGACACGCCTGATTCGCAAGGCATGACAGTTTATCAACTCGCAGATTATGGAGCCATGCACCATGACTGCAAGAAAAACCTGTAAAATAAAAACATCTCTAAGAAATATAAAAGGCAGGGAAATAACTGGTGAAGACCTTTTCAGTAACAGCTTAGAGCATGTGATAAAAAGGATTATGCATTTAAAAGCTTTTAGCACTAAAGTTGTCCACTGATAAGAATGAGTTTGTTTCGCTGCCATGTTGATGGCTATTTGTGATAAATACTGTAAAGCTAAACCAGTCCGCTTGTCACATCAGCAGGCCAAGGAGACCAGAAATATGATCTCCTCTGCTTTCCCCTAGAGCCTTCCTTCTAGTAACATTCTGGCAGCACTTACCCTTTTGTAATGATCAAATGTATCACAAACCTTCACGTTCTGATTACTTTGCAAAGAATATACCATTTTCATCCTTGGGAAAATGCCATAAATTTTTATTCGGTTTCAACACATGCTTTTAAAGCTGCAATTTCTTCTATAATAAATATATATTGTTTATACAATGTACTGGATGCTCTACTCTCGTTTTTTTTTCTGATAAGATTTATTGCCTTATCTTGGTATGAGTACTGCTTTTCACTATCTTTATTTACCTTTACTTTTCTGATTTCTGGAAAGGAGCCAATGAAATTGTTTATTCATGCTCTGTGCCGAAACACATAAAGGTGGCCATACAACTGAAGTCTAAAGTTGATCAAAATGGATGATCTCAACCAAAACTATCATTGGTTGGGGGAAATTAAACAACGATTGATTATTTTAGTCGACCGATGACAGACCGCCTGGAAAGAAGTTGGCCATGTTTGAAATTTTCATCCTATAGTTGAATGAAAGATCTTCTGTTAGAAGATTGTTCTTCTTTTACCCTATGACATTGAACATGCATAGCCAGTTTCAATGACTGTAACAGGCAATATAGACTAAAATGTGTATGGCTGCCCGTGCTCAACAATCATTCACCAGACAATCATTTGTTCAATAGTTGATTAGCATACATCTTTCTAATGTTCTGGGCCACCTTAAGATGAGGGTGATCATTCAAAGTGCAATAGTACTGTAAAAAAATAAAGGTTATTAGGCCTGTCTCAATAACCTTAAATTCAACACTAGTCATAGACTTGTTTTATGGCAGGCATTTCCCATCTTGGTTGAGATCCAATTTCTTTACTGGTGCTCTTAACGACTTGGATAGGAAAATAAATTATCCTATGTGATATTGTTTTCTGACAGCTTTGCTTTATACATTCATAAGATGAACATACCCAAAGAGTCACCAGTAAGATAATCTAAGTTGGCCATACAAATTAGCTGTAAGTAGGTTGATGGTTGAACAACCACTGAACAAACAGTCTTTGCATGTAGCCATATGTTTCTTCTTTATACAATTGAGGGCTTCTGTGCGCTGAAGGTTGGGCCTAGCCCCTAGGTGGACCTCATCTCCTCAGATTGCCATTTCTGGCCATGCCTCTCAGTGCACGGAAGTGCTTATTTGCATAAAGAATAAAAGTCTTAATCGTTTTGATAAGCAGGATTAACCCTACAGTTTACCTGGTTTGATCAAATTGATCCAGCTGGCAGGTGTTCTTTAAAAAAAAAGTTTGTATTCTCAAAAATGTGTGCAAAATTTGTGCCTAGTACAGTATAATTTTTTTATATACTTCATTGGAAGTAATGGGTGATCTGAGGACATTTATTGCTTGCTATCAGCAATGTTTGGGATTTTATTTTGATTTTCTTAATTAAAACTAATTCAGTCTTGGCCCTAATAATTTCATTTTCCCCCAACCCCTTTGAGGCCAAAAATGGTTCTTGCCAGTTGATATTTTATTGAGGAAATATTCGCACCCCAACAAAATTGACATCATAAGTGACAGAAGTTGAATGAGAAAAGCATTAATGTTCTTGACCTTAATGCTGCTTAGTTGTAGCTCTACAATTTTATTAATATATTACAGTATTATTAATAATTTACAGTACTATATAATACAGTCCTAAAATATTGTTTTCAGAGATTACACCTTATGCTTATATGGAGTTCAATACTAGGACCACAATACTGTGACCTCCCACAGTTCAACTGATCCAAACTCATATATCACTATAAAAGACTACAGAAATCCAACTTTGGTTCAGCTGAACCATGGGATGTTCAGGTGTTGTTGCTGTAATACAGATACTATCATTAGGCTGCCTTTTGGATGTCTGAAAGTGCTCCTACTTATATAATTCTATTGAGCCCTATGATGTAAGAGAAAAGGCTGTGATATCGGGATATATGGACTTTAAAGAGGTTT
Source organism: Bufo bufo (assembly GCF_905171765.1). Taxonomy (NCBI): domain Eukaryota; kingdom Metazoa; phylum Chordata; class Amphibia; order Anura; family Bufonidae; genus Bufo; species Bufo bufo. Next base: position 441,764,132 of record NC_053393.1, on the reverse strand, counting down.
CCGGTTTGCATCAACGTCCTTTACAATAATCATTTATGAAGGTAGCTGTAATTGTGTAATATATTTATTTCACCTTTATTGCTCCTATTTCCTGTTCTAGGTTGTGGTCACATGACCATGTCCATGGAGCTATTTCTTATTTCCTGTGATGTCATGTCCATGGGCGTGTCAAAACAGCAACAGAAGCAGTGATAGGTGGTGTCCATGTAACTAGCTGGGTGGGAGGAGCTATAGACTAGCTGGACGTTGTATCTGGGCTGTGCTAGAGCTATGGCAGAGAAAGGAGAAGTGCATCATGGGTTTGGTTGGATGTAGCAACATAAGGTGATGCATACAGAGTATCTAGAAACCAAAGTGATTTGTTTACATGAGGAAAACTGGTCAGGAGAGTCCAAATTGGGGAATAAAAAGAAAAGCATGGTAGAGATGTACATGAGGTAAGCAACTACAGGAGCATATATGTTAAAAACTATAGTAATACTGAAAAAACCCTTAAGTAATATCTTGTCAAGTCAGATCTCTGTCTAACTCTAATCAATAAGTACCAATGTATTGATAACCATCATAAGCACTTGCACATGGTCCTTAAATGCTTTTCTTCAGGATTCCTAATGGGACCAATTACACAATTAAGCAAATTGCATTGTTCAAGCTATGGAAAAACAAAGTGACAACTGTGCTGGGTGCCACAAGCCTGTGTACAAATGTCCCACAACCACAACTGGTGCACAGACCTCTCCCACTCTTGAAATATATTCACTAGTGTAGGCTAAGACCCAAAAGTCAATCAAAATGGATCTATCTTATCAATAGATGTGTGACAAGACATCATGGACTTTCTTTTCTCAATATTTACTCTACTCATTAGTTCAAGGGGTTTTCTGGGTTAAAGATCTTGATAACCTATTCTTAGGATAGATCATCAATATCAGATCGGTGGGGGTCCGACACCCATCACCTCCACCGGGCAGCTGTTTACATCAACTGCTGGAGCCAGAACTAACATAAAGAACAGAGTCAACAGCACAGCTCCGTTCTCTGTGTAGTGGCTGTACTGGGTAACCTCAGCTCCTATTCACATGCCGGGTGTGTCCCCCACATGATCCGGTTTTGATGACCCATCCTAAGGATAGATCATCAATATCTAAAGCTCCTTTAATAGTACAATGTATCCTGAATAACGTATTGTTTTACACCACCTAGCATATTGGGCAATATCAGATACATCAAAGGAAATAAAGTACTATATAACTAGCGAGTGACATCTGCTTTTCCTTGCAATGCTAAATTGGCACACTATACACTAGCTAAGACCTTTGTAAGGATGCTTCTTGGATAAAATGCATTATGCATTTTCATATGTTTTCAAAACGTAAATAGGGGTCTATGTACCCCACGCTTTCTTATTTGGGATTCAGTGGGTGTATGTTACAGTTTTTCTCATATCCCACACAGATGGAAAGACAGATGTCAATGAACTCCAATATCATGGGGATGCAGGGACCCAATCTAAGCAACCCTTGTGCTTCACCTCAAGTCCCTTCAATGCACTCAGATGCCAAAATGGTAAGAAAATGTAAAGCTGTTTTCATTACTACAGATTGGAGTATGTGAAATATAGACCTGATCATGTATACTGTGCTGGAGTAGAAACCTGCCCCCCTAGCCCCAGCTACAGAAAAAGTTTACACTGACGTGGCTTTTAATGTCCAGTCCTATTGGGCTCCGTTCACACTTTTATTACAATCAATTATATAATTGTCATCTTTATGCAATTCATCCTGTTTAATTGATGAAATAATGGGAATATGAACCTGTAAGTCTGAATAATATTTTACCGCGAAGAGCCTACACAGCGTAGCGATTAGCTCTGTGGGCTTTCTACACAGTGTGTGGTTGAATCTAATTGAGTGGCTGCGTCTCAGAACATAGAGAAAAAATGTACTATAGTAAAGGTACAAGTAGCATTGGCATGGCAAGGAGGTCTTGCTGGAAACTGATTCTACTTAAGGAAGAATTGGCAGGAAGGTAAGGAGACTTCAGACAGTGCTCCCTAGAAAAGCAATGGTTACATAGCTATCATCAAAGGAAGAAAATTACAGAGTCATATTGCATTTTCTACCAATGATGAGGTTCAAGTGATGGAATCAAATCTGTCTACAAAGTGTTAGGGTACTTTCACACTAGCGTTTTTCTTTTCGGGCATAGAGTTCCGTCCTAGGGGTTCAATACCGGAAAAGAACTGATCAGTTTTATCCTAATGCATTCTGAATGGAGAGCAATCCGTTCAGGATGCATCAGGATTTCTTCAGTTCAGTCTTTTTGACTTTTCAGGACGGAGATAAAACCGCAGCATGCTGCGGTTTTATCTCCGGCCATAAAAACTGAACACTTGCCTGAATGCCGAATCCGGCATTTTTTTCCATAGGAATGTATTCAAATTGCCGCATTGACAGATCCGGTATACCGGTTCTGCGCATGCGCAAACCTTTAAAAATGTGAAAAAAATAAATACCGGATCTGTTTTGCCTGATGACACCGGAAAAACGGATCCGGTATTGCAATGCATTTTTCTGACTGATCAGGCATTTTTCAGACTGATCAGGATTCTGATCAGTCTGAAAAATGCCTGATCAGTCAGAAAAAATTACATGTGGTTGCATACAGGAACTGCATGCCGGCATCAAACAACACAAGTGTGAGACTACCCTTTTCTGGAAGGCATATAACCAAATAATGGTCGACTCGATGCATGCAAAGAAAACAGGGACATACACAAATTCTTAGGAACCTATAGTGACCCTCAGAATGGACCCCAAATAACTTTGCCAACGGTTTGATGCCTTTATAAATGTTAAAGGGTTCTCCAGAAATGAAATAAAATAAAAAAAATGCTTAGAATTCTACAATAATAAAATAAGCAATACTCCTCTTTACTGATCCATCGCTGCTCTGGTTCCCACACTTCCCAGTTCCCGACCGTCTCTGTACTTGCTGGTCTCTTTCCTTATTGATATGTACCCTCTCGCCCAATAATTGGTCTTATCAGTGAATCTCTATAGCCAGTGATTGTGTCAAAAGGGACCAAAAAGTATAAAAACCAGCTGGGGATCTAGGAAGTGTTGACCGGGAACACTGGGGGACTGGTAAGAGGAGTATTACATCTTTTATTATTTTAAAGTATTTTGAGCTTTTTAAAATTAAAGTCGTTGGACACAATCACATTTTAAGTTCCAAAATTCTATTCCAATTAATGTCATAATATATCTGTATAAGGGACTTCTTTTTTGTGTTTTCATAAATTGATAATTCTGGCTTCATGCAACCACCACTAAGTGGAGCTAACTGTGTATAGATTTATTCAGCTGGGTTTGACTACAAAAGGAGCAGAGGAAACCTGTTTGCAGTGAGCTCCCCCTAGTGGCAGCTGCAGTTAGCTGTAATGAGGGAAAGTAGTTCAGTGCCAGCAGTTGCAAGACTTGTCATTGTAGTAGGTATGCCACTGCATAAAAATATTTCTACACAGACTGTAGGCTAGCTATACAGTTTTTTAAATAAGCGTTTTTAATTAGAAAAACACAAATATAGAAAATATACATGCACCTTAAATTAAATTTGTAAGGGATCGTCTCTTTTCAGGGGGTCACACGGGTCACACTCACAGATATCTCACCAGACAACAACGGATTTTCATGTCCAAACTGTGGATTTATTTTGGCACTCTTCTCATAAAGGATAGTCCGGTTATACATCATTGGGTGGGGTGAGGTTCCCGCACCGCCAACACCTAAAACACAAATAAATAAACTCCTGTCCGTCTAGGCACTACCTAAACAAAATACGTCCCTACCTCACTTGTAGAGCACAGTTCACACATGGACATCATATGCGGCTTTACTCAGCCAACAACAATACAGCAGCCTCCAGGCTGTGGCAATTCCAGAACCTTTTGGGGGAGTGTGGCCCAGGAGTCCTCCCAACTCTGGCCGTAAAACCCTCATTCTCTAGGCATCACTAGATCCCCCAAACCTCAGGCTATTCAAAGCCTTGTGGCCCCTCAGTCCTCCTGACTGAGACCACACACAGAGCCTCTGCTCGCTCTCACAGAGCCTCTGCTCGCTCTCCCTCCCCAGACTGACAAACTGGGAGGCGCTTTATGCCAGACTGAGCACCTCCAGCTGGTCTCACCTGTGGTGGACTAGGGGTGTGAACCGCACTATCCACTCCTTCCTTGCCTCTGACCTCTGTGAGATCTGTCACTATCTCACAAATTGTACAGGAAAATTCTAAAATGGAACGGAATGAACTTGTGTAACTATGTATATAGCCCTAATGGATTCACTAACCATCACTGCATTTCATTCATTTTAATTATTATTTCATGGAACGCCGACCGCTATAGTTATACTTGGGAAGGAAATCAGCGTTTTCCACATAATATAAAATTCTAAAAAAAGACCTTTGAAATGATACTACAAAAACTCTGAAACATGGCGAAATATGAACATTTGGAAAATGATCCCATCACATTTGATTTTAATTTGATGACTTGAAATTGTTTTGTTTTTTGAGACGTGGAGAGCAGAGACTCTGAGTTAAGTAAGTAGTTTGTTACCATGGCTGTATTTGTATACTAAGAATTGTTGAAAGGTTGTCAGCAGCAATCAGCGAGCGGCAAATAGCTTGGAACGTTATAGTACGGGGCCTTTTGTGTTGAGCGCACAAGTGTAGCTACTCAGGAAAAATGTCATAAACAGATGTGCAGAATATTTTCAGAATTCTATTCAGAACGGGCCAGGGAGAAATATTTTTTGTATTGTCATAGAAATCAAACACTGTCTCCAGCACATGTGGAAGTCTAATTGATATTTTATTGCCATTGTTACTAATTACAGTAATTGGAGAAATTGCACTTTAAGACGTTATTTAAGGTCATACAGTACAATTAAAACGGGCTTTCCTCCTTAAATGAATAGAGTTCTGAGTGCATACATCTACCCCTGCATGCGTTATTTCCATTGCTTAGCTTTCCATTTAGCTTTTAGCACCATTTTTTATATCATACGTTGAAATTGCCTATTGTTGTTATCCAGTCATATGATTTTGTGGAGTAAATAGGGGAAGGGGTTGTGTCATCTAGGACTTTGATAGTATATCGCTAGGACAGGGGTGCACAACCTGCTGCCCCCAAAGCCATGGTTTGCGGCCCCCGTCCTGCTGGGCAGAAACACAGCTGATCCTGCGATCAGCTGTGTTTCTGCCCGGAGTGCCGTGCAGCGGATGGATCACAGGTTTTGCTGCTGCACTGTAGCAGGAGTGAAAAGGGTCCCCGGCTATTGGTGAGAGCGGGGAAGCCAAGGAGAAGACAGAAGCTCTTTATCAGCGCTTCTGCCTTGCTCTGCAGTGTGGACCCGGCAATAACGTGATCGCTGGGTGTCTCGGGGGCAGAGGAGCGCAGAGCTGCAGGGTCAGTAGGCCCAGATCAGCTCTGTCCTGGTACAACCCCCCCCCCCCCCTCACACCCTCAGGAGGCTGGTTTCCCTGTATAACTGGGGCTCCTTTAGATGTTACAGTTACAGTGGAAATAGTACAAAAAAGTCACTTATTGTCTCCCAAAGGTCTTTCAGTGACCTCTTGGGGACAAATTATGTGGTAAAAATATATTAAAAAAAATAAGTTAAAGAATTATTTTTTTTTTAAATGGAAAACTAAATAAAAAAATTATAAAATATAAAGAAAAGAAAAGAGAAATAAAATATGTGGCACAAAAAAAATTGAAAATTATTACAAAATTTAAAAAATAAAGTACAATAAAAAGGAAAAAGTGCTAAATAAAAGAGTGTTCACTGTCCTGCAACAGTCTTTTTATGACCCCTTGGGGGGACATATTATGTGGCAAAAATATATTTAAAAAAAATATATATATTTAAAAAAATTATAAAAAATACAAATAAAAGAAAATAAAAATTCGATGTGCTGGCCATGGAATACTGCTCTATTCAATTTATAAAACGCATGGCCACTTTCCCACCACTTTTTTTTGGGGGGAGGTAGTGTGTCTTATAAAGCGAAAAATATGGTACATTTTCAGGGCGTAGGTAGAAGCATTAATAAAATGCAAGAAGCTATCAATGTACAGAAAAAAGAACAATGCTTTCTTTTGTAAGTGGGCTCATGCTAGACTATAAATGTATATGTTAAAGACATACACTCCATGGACAAAAGTTTTGGGACACATCACCCACACATCACACTTACAGAGGCCTTTAAAGGAAGGCTTTCTACAAGATTTTGGAGTGTGTTTGTGGGAATCTTTCTACAGGTATCCAGAAAAGCATTTGTGAGGTCAGACCTTGATGTTGGATGAGAAGGCCTGGCTTCCAATCTGTATTCTAGTTCACCACAAAGGTGTTCCATGGGTTGAGGGCAGGGTTCTGTGCGGGCCAGTCAAGTTCTTCCAAACCAAACTCACCCACCTATGCCTTTATAAACCTTGTTTTGTGCACTGGGGCACAGCCATGTTGGAACAGAAAAAGACCTTCCCCAAAATGTCCCCACAAGGTTGAAAGTATACCATTGTCCAAAATGTCTTGGTAGCATTAAGATTTTGCCTCACTGGAACTAAGGGGCTTAGGCCAACCCCTAAAAAAACAACCCCAGAGCATTATCTCTCCTCCTCCACCAAACACAGTTAGCACATTGCAGACAGGCATAGTACATAGTAACATAGTACATAAGGCCGAAAAAAGAGATCTGTCCATCCAGTTCGGCCTGTTAGGCCTATTGCACACGGACGTTTTTTTTTTCCCGTTTACTGGCCGTTTTTTGCGTTCCGTATACGGTCCGTATACGGAACCATTCATTTCAATGGGTCCGCAAAAAAAAAACGGAATGTACTCCGTATGCACTCCGTTTCCGTTTTTCCGTTCCGTTTTAACATAGAACATGTCCTATTATTGCCCGCAAATCACAGTCCGTGGCTCCATTCAAGTCAATGGGTCCGCAAAAAAACGGAACACATACGGAAATGCATCCGTATGTCTTCCGTTTCCGTTCCGTTTTTTGCTGAACCATCTATTGAAAATGTTATGCCCAGCCCAATTTTATCTATGTAATTACTGTATACTGTATATGCCATACGGAAAAACGGAACAGAAACGGAAACACAACGGAAACAAAAAACGGATCGCAAAACACTGAAAAAGCCATACGGTCGTGTGCAATAGGCCTTATCCTGCAAGTTGATCCAGAGGAAGGCAAAAAAAAAAAACTGTGAAGTAGAAGCCAATTTTCCCCACTTTAGAGAATAAAAAATTCCTTCCCGACTCCAATCATGCAATCAGAATAACCCCCTGGATCAACGACCCCTCTCTAGTAGCTATAGCCTGTAATATTATTACGCTCCAGAAATACGTCCAGGCCCCTCTTGAATTCCTTTATTGTACTCACCATCACCACCTCCTCAGGCAGAGAGTTCCATAGTCTCCCTGCTCTTACCGTAAAGAATCCTCTTCTATGTTTGTGTACAAACCTTCTTTCCTCCAGACGCAGAGGATGTCCCCTCGTCACAGTCCTGGGGATAAATAGATGATGGGAGAGATCTCTGTACTGACCCCTGATATATTTATACATAGTAATTAGATCTCCCCTCAGTCGTCTTTTTTCTAAAGTAAATAATCCTAATTTTGATAATCTTTCAGGGTACTGTAGTTGCCCCATTACAGTTATTACTTTAGTTGCCCTCCTCTGGACCTTCTCCAGCTCTGCTATGTCTGCCTTGTTTACAGGAGCTCAGAACTGTACACAGTACTCCATGTGTGGTCTGACCAGTGATTTGTAAAGTGGTAGGACTATGTTCTTATCATGGGCATCTATGCCCCTTCTGATGCAACCCATTATCTTATTAGCCTTGGCAGCAGCTGCCTGACACTGGTTTTTGCAGCTTAGTTTTCTGTTTATTAAAATTCCTAGATCCTTTTCCATGTCAGTGTTACCGAGTGTTTTACCATTTAGTATGTACGGGTGACTTGCATTATTCCTTCCCATGTGCATAACTTTACATTTGTCAGTGTTATCTGCCACGTATCTGCCCAAGCCTCCAATCTATCCAGATCCCTCTGTAGTAGTATACTGTCCTCTTCAGTGTTAATTATTTTACACAGTTTAGTGTCATCTGCGAAAATTTATACTTTACTATGCAAGCCTTCTACAAGATCAGGTAATGTTCTCCTGCCATTCACCAAACCAGGACTCTTCCATCATACAGCCATATAGAGAAGAATGAGTTGGTCAGTCAACATGTTTCACTGCTACAAAGTCAGTGGTTGCGTTCTTTACACCTCTCCCATCCAACACCTGACATTGTGTTTGGTGATGTGGGGCTTGTATGCAGCTGCTTAGCCATGGAAACCCATTGAATGAAGCTCCCTGTACAGAGTTTTGGTGATAATGTTAGTGACAGAAGAGGTCTGGAGTTTTGCAGCTATTGATCCTGCATAGGGTTGGCAACTTTTATGCACTATGTGCCTCAGCACTCTCTGGCCTCTCTCTGTAACTTTACGTGGTCTGCCACTTTATGGCTGAATTGATGAGGTTCCTAAACACGTCTACTTTACAATAATACCACTCACAGTTGATCCTGGAGTATCTAGGGGGAAAGAAATTTCATGAACTGACTGGATGAAACCGTGGCACCCTATAAGGGTCCATTCACACGTCCGTTTTTTCTTTCCTGATCTGTTCCGTTTTATGCGGAACAGATCTGGACCAGTTCTGTACCCATTCATTTTCAATGGGTCCTGGAAAAAATCGGACAGCACAATGTGTGCTGTCCGTTTCCGTTGTTCCGTTCCGCATGTCCGAAAAAATATAAAACTTGTCCTATTCTTTTCCGCAAAAATCGGATCCTGGTACAATACAACGTCAATGGATCCGCAAAAAACGGAAGACATTCATATGTCATTACGTATGTCATCCGTTTTATGCGGATTCCGTTCCTGGAAATAAAATTTTTATTTTATAAACTTTTATTCACTTTTTTTTTTTCAATTTTTTTTTCAAAGAAATCCAAACAACTTTATTTGCTTATTGAAATTTATACATGTTTCCGTTTTTTGGGGATCCGCAAAGAACGGATGACATACGGAAACATTTTCAGGAACAACGGATCCGCAAAAAACGGACCGAAAATTGGGATATAGAAAAATACTGACGTGTGAATGTAGCCTTACAGTAGCGCGCTCGTCATCAAAATTCAATTTGTTTAATTTTGCTGGGCTGAGGTCAATCATGTACAACTGAAAAAGCGAAATTAAAGGGAACCTGTCATCAACTTTATGCTGACCTCACTGAGGACAGCATAAATTAGTGACAGAAATGCTGATTTCAGTGAAGTGTCACTCATGAGCTAAAAGTAAGTGGTTGCCGAGAACCAGCATCATAATCATTGCAGCCCAGGCCTGGAAAAGAGTCAGATCTACCTGAGAAGAGTCCTGGTTATACATAATCTCCTGCTCTCTCACCCATCTGCTGATGATTGGCAGTTCTCTCCTAGAGAGAAAGGGAGAAAACTAGGTAGAAGACGGTCAGTCATCATCAGGTGGGCAGGAGAGCAGGAATTCATGAATAACCAGGACTCTTCTCAGGTGGCCGGACTCTTTTCCAGGCCTGGGCTGCAATGATTGTGATGCTGGTTCTCGGCAACTGCTTACTTTTAACTAATAAATGACATCAACTCACCTGTCTCTACTTTATGCTGCTGTTAGTATTGACAGTATAAAGTTGATGACAGGTTCCCTTTAAAAGTTAGAAAGTTAAAACTGCAATATTTTACATTTTCCAAGATCAAATATTAGTTAAGCAAAAATCTAAATAAAAGAAAATCTAATTTAAGTAGTCTGGAATTTCCCTTTGGAAACATTAAGTAACCCATGTTATTACACCAGCAATAAAATCTGTTAGAATATCAGTTTTACGCCATATAAATACATGGTACAGCATGTCCAAGCACTATAAGGATAACATTTACATTAAAATGGTACAAAGTATCTGAGCAGCACTACAATAATAAGAATCAAGTGTTAAGATAGACTTTTTAAAGGGAACCTGTCACCGGGATTTTGTGTATAGAGCTGAGGACATGGGTTGCTAGATGGCCGCTAGCACATCCGCAATACCCAGTCCCCATAGCTCTGTGTGCTTTTATTGTGTAAAAAAACCGATTTGATACATATGCAAATGAACCTGAGATGAGTCCTGTCCTTGACTCATCTCACGTACAGAACTCATCCCAGGTTAATTTGCATATTTATCAAATATCAGTCAGAGGACGAGCGCGTTCGCTGGCCCTGTCAATCAACATGCGGAGGGGGCGTCATTATGAAAGGAGGATGCGGCTGCTACCAGCAAGTAGCCGCCCTACTTGCTGGTAGAGAGGTAATTTACATATAGTCTGTTTTTTGAAGAAACTACAGATCGAAAATCAGTAAGAGCATTATATATTTATATATCGCAGTATAAGGAATTTAAGTAGGCAAAAAAAGTAATATGACTTTAGTGGGGTGACAGAAGCCCTTTAAAGATGTTATTGTTGGTTACGGCATTCATGATTTTTATCCTTACACTAAGTGTTTTTTCTTGATCACATTGCAACGAGAAGTATTTATATAGGGTTTCCAGAGGAATATTTTTAAAAGAGGTGAAATGGGTTAAAAAATAAATAAAATGTATAATCATCTCTCATCCTACCAATCTTTATCCATTGCAATTCCGATGCTTTTCCAGCCCCCACTCCTCTCCTTTTCCTGATCCTGGGTCAACACACAGGACATGGCTTGGACTGCCTGCTCAGCCTTATTGGTGAACCGCCTCAGTCAGTGATTGGGAGCAGCATCAGAATTGTAGAGGCGGGGGATCAGTGAGATAAGTAATGATGGGGAAGGGGGGGGGGTTATCAAATTTTTTATCCCAATTTGCCCCTTTTTTGCCCCTAAAAAAATAACTTTTAAAGGGCGTTTTGATGAAGTATAGAATGAATGTTTTTTACACGGGCATATAATCTGGGTGTACACAAGCAATATAGCATGTCAATGGAGCAATCATCATACTGCATGGGGACAAACAATCATGACTACAAATGTTCGTTTGGCCAATCATTGAACGAGAGCCTAAACCAATGTCTGAATGAAGAATAGGTTCATGTAGTTTAAGGTAAAATCTTTTCTTTGGCAGTAAACGGCACCATACATACACATTTGGAGATTTTAACCCTTTCTACCCCAGGCAAGTTTCCGTTTTTTGCATTACCTTGCCTTCCAGAAGACTTAACTTTTTTATTTTCTCGTTCACACAGCCATTAGAGAGCTTTTTTTTTTTTTTTTTGTGGGACAATTTGTACCTTCTAATTTCGCTACGTACTGTTGTATACAATGTAGCGGGAAGCTGGAAAACAATTCCAAATGGGGTGAAATAAAATAAAAAAACGTATATAGAGTTCTACCAGGCGAACATGTTTTATATTTTTCTGGGTTCACTTAAAGGGGTTTCTGATGAGTGGGGGTCCAACACTCAGGGCCCCCACTGATCAGCTGATGAGGCCTTCTCACAGCTTAGTCTGGGCCAGTGACGTCACGTTCATTGGCCACGTGGCTTAGGCACAGCTCGGTCCCATTCAAATGAGTGGGGCTGAGCTGCAATACCAAGAACAGCCTCTATACAATGTACAGCTCTGTGCTTGGTAAGTTGTAAGGAGGCCACGGTGCTCACCAGGTCTCCGGTGAGCACCACTGCATCCTCAAACAGCAGATTGGTGGTGGTCCTCGGTGTCGGACCCCCACTGATCAGATACTGATGAGCTATTCTGAGGAAAGATCATCAGTTAAAAGAAATCAGAAAACCCCTTTAAGATTTGGATCTTTAGCACATGCCTCCATGCCGCAGCCAGGGCTGTTCACCATCTTCCCTGCTTGTGGATACATAATAGATTTAAGGATCATTAAAAGAAATGGATTTAGATAAACACAGAGGCTGATTAACATTGCGATCAGCAATATCTTGCCCTGTAAGCCATGCTTTGTGCTTCTTTTTTTTTTATTTATAACCCCTACACATTACTGCTTGGCCTTTCTAGGTCTTATAATGAACATTAATTGATTAGCTGGATACGAGAGCAGCTTTAGCACTAGTAAGTACTATCCCAGTGGGTACACAGCTAAATACTTTATGAGGTAATTAGTATGCCAATGCCTTTTGAAATGAGTCCTTTCAGTAAAGAATTCTCTGGTGGGCATGTTTATTGGTTTATGGCTATACTTTTTTTCAGACACAACAGAAAAAGGGTGGCAATAAGAAATTATACAGCTGTATTGTAGACAATCATAAGGGCTTCCCGAAATTCTTTCCTGAAACCATTTGTTTCTAGGTAAGGGAGTAATGAATGAACGTGTTTTTCAGATTTCACTGACAATCACTGAGAAAATGGAGCTAATTATGAAAATTACAGCAAAATAGATGTGGTGATGTTTTCAACTAAATGTCTCTACCTACTACCAACTTCATTGTTACATTAGGGCATAAAATATCATCATGGCATTATTGCTGCTTCAAATGTAATTACATCCTGAGGTTATATTTGCTCAAGCTGCCTCGGCAATTCATCGGATTTATGACCAATGTCACATTCAGTTGGACCAGCCTCTTAAATGACCTTTACCGTCAACTCCAGGTTCTCAATCCAAAGCCACATAGAACAACCATAACTGGAAAATTCTCTCCAATGGCCAGACCAACATCCTCCTTCTACACGCTGCACCTCTTAAATTGCATTGCGTTTCCATTTCAGCATGACACTGTGCTTTCATAGCCGTCAATGTAAATTGAAGACCTTCTACTGAGGAAAAACAGAAGCGTGCTTGGTGTAGTTTGGTGTTTGTGTCTGGTTAACGAATCAGCTACATGCTAAGACCACGAAATGAATGAGACTCACTTCACACATCATCACTCAGCTCTGTAGCTGTTCATTAATTATACTGTGCAAAATGATGACTTTTGACTCAAGCATATCGAATAAAAACACATTAGGAACGTAGCTTAGCAATTTTAGCTGGTTTTGTGGGAGTGGAGCTTACATATACAGTATGGTCATTACAGAGTGTAGCTTGTTTTCCATATGATAAGCACACAGCATTGCTTTCATTCTATCACAAAACCACCTTTCCCTTATCAGTATATATATATATATATATATATATATATATATATATATATATGGTGTGTGCCCCTAGGGCATACTCCTATTTTCCTTTTTTTATATTTTGTTTTATTTTATGAACTTCTGTTGTTCACTGTTTGAAACAATCTGAAACTGTCTGTGTTTTGGCACATGGACCCCAGAAGGGGTTATTAGCTGGGTGAAATATGGGGTGGGACCTGCTCATGGTCTTGGTTTTGTAGTGATGGGAAGAATTAGAGTCCTGTCTGCCATTCCACAGGAGTTATCCGTAGGAGTTAAGGGCTTCCATTGTGGGAATGCACTGGCACTAGAGTGATGTGCCATGGTTTTACCAGCCAGGAGCTATAGACCTTAGAAATTGGTCTGGTTTTTAGCACCGGTCATTTCGGTGTTTGTCTGATGTGGAAGCTCAATCATAGAGACCCTGAGGGAGCGGGCGAGAAATCACATTGCTGAAATAGCCAAAGGGTTAGATAGAGAAGGCTAGATAAGCAGAGCTGTTTGAGACAGTGTGCTTGGAGTGGATATTCCCAGTGAAAACTAGACAAGAGATTAAGAGTATCTAGCTAAGTAAGGCCTTTTCTGATTGTGGTTGGCAGCAAGAGAGCACCAAAGACTAGATACCTGCTTGCAGTCTTGCACCATCACTGTGTCCTTGACATTAAGTTGGGGTTCCACCCAGCTGTCCAAACACACATCACACATGCCCACTTTATTGACATACTGCCCACACAGAAGTTACAACTTCTTAAAACAGATACTAAGAACCCTAAGTGCCATCCATGCCAAGATGAAGCCGGTACATACATCCAAATCAATTCAATTTCCTATGTCATTAACTGATGCATAAAATGTGAAATGACATGAGATCAGAAAGAAAGGTAATTATATCCTTATGTCAGTGTCTTCCAATTGGAACTACATATGTCCCAGGACATATATGTCCCATATCTTCGTCTTCAGATAGATGTTATATGTATATGTAGAATCTCCATATACTGTACTATCCCTTCGTGTGCATATGGGGATAGCACTGAGACAACATGGATAATACATTATTTACCTGTATCCTGTTTAGTGAGGAAAACAGCACTGGCATACCAAAGCCATCACTGGGCAATCATGTTGTATGGTGTAAAGGTCAAATCACTAGTGTCCTACATGCCCTGAACCAATGTTATAGAGGTCACTACATGGCATCAGAGCAAAGTTACAAGACTCATGTGTCCTTATAGCCAAAAAATAAAAATGGATAGGTAAATCTGAGCGCATGTTCCCTAGGTCCATGATGTCATCACCCAGTGTCCAGGATACCATAGGCTGGTGACCAAATTCATTAATACAATGTATTGAAATCAACAGATTAGCCCAATATAGTATATGCACATGTGCCCACTAATGCGTAATGTACACACTTATTTTATAATTAACAGAAATTGTTATTAGATTTAGTAATAGTTATACGATAATATATAATAGAAATTAATATTGCATTTTAGAGAACAGGTCATTATAGATCCTATATTTTGTCAGTCTTAGGACACTGTGAATAACAAGCCATCAAATAACTGAAAATACACAAAATTAAATTATGGTCTGAGTTCACAACAGAAAAGTCTGTAGAGATATTAAGTAGATGGGACTTTGGTCCAGTTTAGCAGCTGTGCATAAGAATAACTTTATCTATGACCTTATGTTGTGTGTCCTAATGTCAAAGTAAGTTTGATATTCTTTCCCCTAAATCCAGAGTATTAATGCTGATCCGGTCCCTGCTTAAATTCTTGGCATTTTTGGCTCAGATCCTGGATTTGGTGTGAAAAATCAGATCATGAACAATGTACATGCTTTGACCATGTCTGGAAATATAAATGAAATTAATATATCCAGTATATATACTGGTATATGCATAGTTCAGAATAAGTAAATGTTTTGGTTTATTCTTTCTGTAGTGCCTCCCAGTTGGTTCCTTACTCGATTTACAAGTAGAAGTTACTCAGCTTCCAACTGTTGACTTAGATCATACTGAGATGTCCTGCTGTAACCGAGACCGGTAGAGCAGCTTCATTCATTGGCTGGATACCGCAAAGTTAAGGTGGCTGTTAAGAGTGAAGAATTGGGAAAAGTAAACCCTGGTTAGTTTACATGGAGCTTAGAATGCTTTCACTGCATATTATATGCAACAAGTATTTTACCAGGAAGGGGATTTTTTGTGCCTATGTGTTGCTCAGACTGGTACGGTAATACTGACCAGCATTCACTCAGCAGTTTCTTTCTTTGCTGATCTGACTTCAGACTAGAGCAGCACCGGAAATATTCAATATTGTTCATCCATGTGATCCCAACTTTTCATTCCAACTAAAGGCCCCTTTACATGCGCCAATGATTGAAGAATTTATTGGGAAGGAATATTCTTAGGAAGTAGATAAGCGAATTTCCAAGAATTTGTTTTGGTCTGATTCATCCTAATCATCTAAGAAATTCAATTTCTGAAATTCTGATTTTACTGAACCGAATCTCAATTTTGCTCGAATTTCGATTCGTTCATCTCTAGGAAAACTCGCTCCCAATAACTGCTCTGTGTAAAAGTGGACGAGCAAACACTGATTCATTGGGTGAAAGCATTGCTGATTCGGTCACCTAAATCTTCATTTCTGGGTGGAAGACTGTCCTGTCTAAACAGCAGTCTGCTGCCCAGAAGCAGCAATTCTCTATGGAGACAAGGGAATTGCTAGTCCCTGTACAGAGGTGATTGCTACATGTAAATGCAGTTATCACCTCCTCTGCTGAGCAGACAGTCGAGAACAAACGGTTTATTCCCAATAATTGACTGCTGTGTCGACTGTGTAAAGGGCCTTTAGATGGTAGTAGAGGTTGACTGAGGTTGCAAATGTATTCAAAAGGTGCAGATTCATGTGATGCAAAACTATTATGAAAAGAGTAGAAGAAAATATATGACTGGTTTGAGGGCTATCACACGCATGGTCTTTTTTGGAATGACTGGATGGACCTGCCTTGCCTGCATTATAATCCATCTTGATGTTTGAAAGACAACTACATACAAAGCCCAATGAAGATGTTTAGATTTTATCTTCTATAAACCACATGTCCACATGTGACAACAGCAAGGGTGATATTATTCTGAGTATCTTATTAAATATATACATTGTAATTGGCCAGTAATACAATATTGGTTGTACTACTGCAGATTGCATGGCCACCCTAAGCCCGGCAATACACATGAGATAAATAAGCATTGGCTGAATCTCTCCTGAGTCTCTCATACATATGCATACTCTGCCCAGCCATGCGTGCATACATAATGTATGGGAAGAGGGGCAAAAGCCGCTGGCAGATCATCTGGCAGCAGTTTATCTGCCTGAGAATAAAAGATGGTTGAAATTTGAATCCCCTAACATCAGCCACCGCAGAAGAGCCAGGAGGCCACCATGTCTTAATTTTCCAATCCCTATCGTTAGATATCAAATTCAAAGCTATTTCTATTGGTTGCCCTGCTGTGAAGGATCACTAAGCAGAGACCTGGCTGTGGGGACTTTGACCATGCGTGGCCAGCAGCTCTCAGATCAGTAGATGGACATGCACATCACTATATACTTTGAACACCAGGTGGTGTCATGGTATATGAGCAAAAATCATAACTCCTTACTGGATTGTTTTTGTTTCAGCCTACAAATGACATATGTTTCATTTGTTATGCTCTATAAAATGAATATGACATGTAATGGTGGGACGACCCTTTTGACACTGTTCCATCACAGTGGTTTCCATCCAGAAAACAACATACTAGCTGAGTAACTGATTGCTTCTACAAGCCCTTCCCGTGAACCAGGACATGGGTGTAATCATCACTTCAGTAAGTTTGCAGCATTGTCACTATTATGACAACCAAACATGTATTACATAAGCAAGATGTTAGCGATAACAACTATAACATTAAGGTCAGCCATGAGGCGCTCGGGGTTATAGTGTTTATCAGGTTGCTAAGGGTACCATATTCCCCGCCATTAGCTGAAGAGGTGCTCACTGCATCTGCCAGAGTTTTCACAAGAGAAACACTTCTACATGTTTCTGAAGAACATTCGACTTAGCCAAGACTCTGGCTTGAAAATCACACATGACATAATTTTTTGGCAGAATTGGGAGATAGCTATTTATCTAACATTGGTAAAGCAAATATTCATTCAACATCAACTACCTATAGAAAATTGTGTCTTAGAAGAAGGGGAAAAAAATGAACACAGTGAAATTTAAAATTAAACATGAGCTCATGTACCCTCACTCAGCACTTTAGAAAAAAAATTGCCCCATAGAACTGATGCAGCACCAGTCTTTTATATCTGTTCATTTACCACTCTTGTTAAAATGGCGAACTCTAGGTATTTGTGCCAACAAAAGTGAGGAAGACTACGTTTACGAGAATCTGAAATTTTCTCTTCCGAAAAGATATCCTTTGTAGTAGACTGACTCAAGATGAATCGCTTTTACAAGGACTGTCTACTTCAAATAAACCCTTTGTGAAGGCACTGCTACCAAAAATTGTATCTTCTGGCCCATAAGGAACATAGAAGTAGCAGTGGATAACATTTTTGGTGGGAGTGCCTCTTTAGAAGGCAGTACATCGTTAGTTAATATATATACACTATGAAATTAGATATGTCAGTTTTGTGGCTTCAAAAAGGCACCAGTCATGGCAACTTGGTTGATATTTGTGACATTTAGTGTCCCTCTACATATTTCAAGGTGATCTGTGTTTAAGGGCTAAAATTTAAATTTGACCTGGATTTTGGCTCATTTATTATGTGTGACTATTACACATAGAGGTAAAATCCACATTATATTCAGCCACATATATTATTAAGGTGCATCAGTTCATAAATTCTGTGCTTAAAGACAAAGATATTTGGGTAGATTTGTTATTGCTAATGCAACAGAATTTCTCATTTATGAAGTATTGCAGTTTTTTTTTGCCTCCACCAAGAGAAGTAAAAGGGTACCAAAATGGTGCCAAAATTGTGTCCAAATTCAGTCACAATTCTAGCACTAGGTAAGGCAATGGTAAAGCTTGAGCATCAGATTTATCTTCCAGAATACGTCATTATGATAAATCCGGCACATTTCCATAGTGTCAAGTCTCAGTTTGCAGAGTTAAATCCAAAATCTTGACCTGCTCAAATGGACTATCTTTATGGACAAAACACTGCCCATGGTAATGTGATCTTCATACTAATGGGTACTTTTGATTGGCACCCTCTTGGTTTTGCTATTTGTTCTGCAAAATTGGCAGTAGTTAATGATCCCCATAAAATGTCCATCGCTAGCCAATCTATCCTATATGGATAGGCACAGTTAGGTAAATCAAAGCCCTTATACGTAGATGTAGACTTTTACAATTTGCTCATTAAGAATAATTGAATATAGCACCAAATTATCCATTTAATCCAGACAAAGCCACGAAAACCATATTCTATGATGTAAGTTAACATTGGACATACTCCCCCACACCTTTGCGAGAGTTATATAGCTTTTATTTCATCCAAGCGTCTCAACGTTCATGTTTATATGATTAAATGAAAGCACTGTAGGCTGTCGTCTAGCACATCTGCATGAATGGTATCTTTGTAAGAGGATGAGGTCACTAGTGAGGGAGAGTGGTGTTAGAACACAGCTGAATCTACAGCTTTCCCTTGTACATGGGCTGCTGTCTGCTTGTTGTAGAAAACACATAAGGAGGCATTCATCAAAGTCCCCCGGCTGGTGCAACATTCCTTAAAGACACCTCTCATGTGTAGAATGCCTAATAATCAACCTGTTTAAGTAGCATTTGCGTTTTGGAATTAATTGTATGTAAACGACTTTGCTATTACAGTAATGTGTCAGAGGCAAGTCATGTTAGAAATGGAATTCCACCGTTTAGGCGTTGCCCAAGCCCATGACATAAAAAAAAAAGCTAACAATGATGTAAAATAACAAAAAAAAAGTAATACTTATCTTGCCAGTCTTCTTCCCGTGTTGTGCTAATGTTTCCCCGGTCCCCGACATGTGACTGCTGCAGTCGATTATGACCCATCATCACTAAAGCAGGAAGGACAGAAACTAGTGGGGAACCAGGTAAGCAACGGCAGGGGAACATTGGCGCTGGGGGTTGATAAGATGTGTGTTATGTTTTTGTTATTTTAGAAATGGTATGCAGTAAAAAAAAATCATGGGCTTGGACAACCCCTTTAAATCCAGTATATGTAGTTGATAACACTAAACTAAAACCACATTCCTAGTTCTCTTTCTGATATATCTTTGTTAAAGGGTTATTTCTATCTAGGGTATGCCATCAATGTCACATAGGTGTGGGTTCCACCTCTGTGACACACTCCAAAGTGAAGGGGAGCCCACCGCGCATGCATGGCTTGCTTTCCCTTCACAGCTGTGAGACTTCTAAAGCCAATAAATGCTTGGCTATCTTCAGAAGTCCCTAGCAGTAAATGGAGAGCAAACCACACACATGCGGCCACCTCTTCATTCACCGCTGTGGGAATGTTGGAAGTAACCAAGCCAGTGCTTGGCTATTGTTTGAACTCCTATATTGGTGAATGAAGGGTGGCCACACATGCGCAGCTACTCTCCCACACCCATAGTTAGCCCTCAAGTTAATTTACAACGTATACCCGGCAAATGGAAGGTCCTGGACCTCCATGAAAAATTGGTAATAGAACCCCCACCTACCATGTCTCATTTGTAATACTTGTGAGATGGCAGAGCGGCCATTGGGCCTGCTCAGGTACCATGGCCTGGAAGTAACTGCCTGATACCAGTCATGTTCTGAAACTCCTTAGTAACAATTGGTAGTCATTTAAGTGTTATTTTTGTAGTAATACATATTCTTAGAGAAGGATTTTTTGCATAAAGTGCTCAATCAAAAAGCATTAAAGGGGTTGTGTCATCTGGGATTTTGATGACATATCGCTAGGATATGCCATCAAAGTCAGATAGGTGTGGGTCCCACCTCTGAGACCCACCCCTATCTCCAGAATGGTCCCCGGAAAGTGATTTAGATTGCAAAATGCATGCGCAGCGTGGTCACCATTCATATCCATGGGAGTTCTGAAAATAGCTAAGCAAACGCACTTGGTTATTTTCAGCAGTCCCATAGAAATTCATGTGCGGCTGCTTTTCATTCACTTTCATGGTCCCTTTCTGGAAATACACTGAGTGCAGAATTATTAGGCAAATGAGTATTTTGACCACATCATCCTCTTTATGCATGTTGTCTTACTCCAAGCTGTATAGGCTCGAAAGCCTACTACCAATTAAGCATATTAGGTGATGTGCATCTCTGTAATGAGAAGGGGTGTGGTCTAATGACATCAACACCCTATATTAGGTGTGCATAATTATTAGGCAACTTCCTTTCCTTTGGCAAAATGGGTCAAAAGATGGACTTGACAGGCTCAGAAAAGTCAAAAATAGTGAGATATCTTGCAGAGGGATGCAGCACACTTAAAATTGCAAAGCTTCTGAAGGGTGATCATCGAACAATCAAGCGTTTCATTCAAAATAGTCAACAGGGTCGCAAGAAGCGTGTGGAAAAACCAAGGCGCAAAATAACTGCCCATGAACTGAGAAAAGTCAAGCGTGCAGCTGCCAAGATGCCACTTGCCACCAGTTTGGCCATATTTCAGAGCTGCAACATCACTGGAGTGCCCAAAAGCACAAGGTGTGCAATACTCACAGACATGGCCAAGGTAAGAAAGGCTGAAAGACGACCACCACTGAACAAGACACACAAGCTGAAACGTCAAGACTGGGCCAAGAAATATCTCAAGACTGATTTTTCTAAGGTTTTATGGACTGATGAAATGAGAGTGAGTCTTGATGGGCCAGATGGATGGGCCCGTGGCTGGATTGGTAAAGGGCAGAGAGCTCCAGTCCGACTCAGACGCCAGCAAGGTGGAGGTGGAGTACTGGTTTGGGCTGGTATCATCAAAGATGAGCTTGTGGGGCCTTTTCGGGTTGAGGATGAAGTCAAGCTCAACTCCCAGTCCTACTGCCAGTTTATGGAAGACACCTTCTTCAAGCAGTGGTACAGGAAGAAGTCTGCATCCTTCAAGAAAAACATGATTTTCATGCAGGACAGTGCTCCATCACACGCGTCCAAGTACTCCACAGCGTGGCTGGCAAGAAAGGGTATAAAAGAAGAAAATCTAATGACATGGCCTCCTTGTTCACCTGATCTGAACCCCATTGAGAACCTGTGGTCCATCATCAAATGTGAGATTTACAAGGAGGGAAAACAGTACACCTCTCGGAACAGTGTCTGGGAGGCTGTGGTTGCTGCTGCACGCAATGTTGATGGTGAACAGATCAAAACACTGACAGAATCCATGGATGGCAGGCTTTTGAGTGTCCTTGCAAAGAAAGGTGGCTATATTGGTCACTGATTTGTTTTTGTTTTGTTTTTGAATGTCAGAAATGTATATTTGTGAATGTTGAGATGTTATATTGGTTTCACTGGTAAAAATAAATAATTGAAATGGGTATATATTTGTTTTTTGTTAAGTTGCCTAATAATTATGCACAGTAATAGTCACCTGCACACACAGATATCCCCCTAAAATAGCTAAAACTAAAAACAAACTAAAAACTACTTCCAAAAATATTCAGCTTTGATATTAATGAGTTTTTTGGGTTCATTGAGAACATGGTTGTTGTTCAATAATAAAATTAATCCTCAAAAATACAACTTGCCTAATAATTCTGCACTCCCTGTAGATGCAGGTGGCATATCCTAACATTCACTCTGCTCGCCCTGTCTTCATAGGTTTCATATTTATGGGGTCTATGATAAATTCTTTTTGATCCTATTGACTTATATTGGGTCAGCTCTCTGCTTCAGTTTATTGTGCAGAATAGGGCAGCAGACTACGTCAACGTGGACAATACAATTGTATCTAGTCCTGATATTTATGGTTAATGATGTTCTTACAACTATAAGGCATGTTTCTTTATTATCCATTAATTTTATATTGCCATTATAATGTTACAGATGTATTAGTCACTAATCCTTATATTGGTCCCTAACCCCAGTGGACATTACAGTCCATTTTCTCTACATTGTCAGCACTTACAAACTAAGAAGAATTTTATAGAAAGGAAAATGGCCTAAAACCCCAGGGGAAAACAACCATGGTAGTCAAGCAGCTGCTATACACTCAGTCTACTTCAATACCAACATTATTATTATTATGTGATTGGAAATAGAGATCTATCTGCAGCATTTTTCCAAAAAGATGCTTTCTAACTTAAAAATTACTTTTGAATCTTGGGAAACATCTTATTTATTTGTGTATCAAACTTTCTGAGAACATAGTAATTGAAAAACCACTGCAGATGTAAGGATAATATGTCTGAGAAAAACAAAGAACTTCAAAGTGATGTTTTTCAAGTGAGCGACCCCTCACAAATCCCTGTAAAAAATTCTAAGCGCAGCATAAAAATCACAACGACACTGGAGAGATCTAAGAATGAAGAATTTCCATGAATTACAGCTTTAGAGCATATTAAGGGTAAACAAGCGTGCTATAAAACATGCTAACACTTTTTAACTTTGATTTATAATTATGCAGCTAATACAATTATGGCCATTATTCCGTCCCATTACAGTTCCCCATAATAGACCATTGTAACATCTTTACAAAAAAAATACATTACAAAAATAATCCATAAAAGCTTAGAATGCGTCATAAAAGTGTTTACCTGATGTGTTAGAATGAAGGCTATCTGCTGGCTTTCATAGTAAAAATCACTAATTGGGGGAAAAATACTAAATTATTACAACAAAAATGTATTTTTCTTTTACCTGATACGCTCATAAAACGTAGATATTGTGTATCTGGGAGAAAAGCCAAAAATCATCTTCTTTACAAGCTTCTTTGAACTTCATGCTTCCCTTTGTTTTAATTCCCGTGTACCAGGCAAAGGTTTTAATTAGTGCTTGGATACAAGTTGGCATTCAATCCAAGGGCTCTGTTCTGCTTACATATTTCCAGAGGTGTGCACTCACCCATACAGATACTTTTCTCTGTTCCTTTGTGACTGACACACTTGGCTTATCTTTAGCCAACCTATGTACTGTACACCTCATTTATCTTCAGCCAAGCAAGACATTAGACAAAAAACAGGCTCATTTGGAAAAACAGGCAAAATCGTTGAGCACTGCTGGCAGAAGGTACTTCATGACGATCCAAAAGGTATTGATTGAATTAAGGCTTTATCAGTTATGTGTTTCGGGTCTGAACTAGTGCCTTCATCAGGCCAAAAAATATACAACTGTATTATGTCCTGATGAAGGCAGTGCTGAAACTCATAGCCAGTAAAGCCTTAGCTCAATCGGTACCCTCGGGATTGGCTTGAAGTACCTTCTGCCAGCAGCATTCAAAGAGTTTGCCTGTTTTTTTCAATTTGAACCTGTTTCCATATACAAGTGGTGGCTCTTCTGCTGTCAACGCAGGCTAAGGTGCATTAGCTGGATTTGCGATTCTACGTTCCCTAATCAGAGTTGTGCCTGGGATATGCACGACTTTTAAAGGTGAGCACAAAACCTACAGTATTCTCCTACCGCTCTACTGGTGTACTAGGGTTTTTGCGATATGAGGCGCTGTGTTTTTTCTTGCTTATACAGAGATTAGACAAAAAAGCAAACATAGCCAAAGCAATTGGTCAGATATATCTGTATTTGTACAAAAACAGCAGCAAAACTAAATCAGTTGTCATGGGTCATACCATCTTCGTTGTCATTTGGGGCACAGAGATTAAAAGAAAATATATAGATTCTATGGGAACATAAAGTCCTTTAATGCTTCTCCCTACCATCTTTAAAAGGTTGTCTAATGAAGAAGACCCATGTCCATATGCCTTTAGGGTATGTATATTATTTTAAGAAAAGAATGACATGGCGCCGCATGGTGTAGTATCTTCAGTAGATGTGGAGGAGATGTTTTGTAACATCAGCCGCCTAATCATAAGTGGTGGATCAACAGCTGCTCTCCTTAGTAACTGACCAGCAAACTATTACTGTCATTCGATGTAGTGAAAATTTTTAAAAAGGGAAAGAAAATTTGAGAACTATATATGGGTGTCATAGAGAGGCCTTGCCTGCTTGAAACCACCCTCTAGGAGCCAGAGTGGAAAGCCTTTTTTTGGAAGAGAGGTTTCTGCTCTAACATATATTACATGAATGGCCAACATATAATACTTCATGGCAGCTGTAGAGTAAACGTCTGGCTGTTAGCAGCGTTCCACAGCTATTTACTGGGAAGGGGAGGGGCCCCAAGTCTGAAAGCTATTGCAAATTAGATAACTAAGCCTACCTGTACATGTGACTGTATGTGATACAGATTTGCGTGTAAGTACTAGAAATCATGACTCCAGCTTGGGGTCAACATTACATCTCAGGCACTAGGCCAGAATGGCTGGTCATATATCTTTGTTAGAACTGTGTAGACCTGCTGTTGTTGCTGATGTGCTGTGGCATAATTGGCCGCAGCCTTTTTTTTTGCAGGTCTGGTAATTGAACTGAACCGCAGAGGAGTGAGGTTTATGCCCATTTTTCATTTATAGAAATGTTTCTGCCAGTTTGAGGGTGTTTCTTGGCAGAATAGGGGCAGGGTTCACACATGTCCTACGATTCTGCATTGACGTATTGGTAAGTACTGTATGTTGTGGCTTCTGCTGCTAAGAAATAATACATTCAACCCATTTATATAAAAAAATGATTTTAATTTCAATACTTTTGATCATGCTAAACTGCTGACAGCACTATGTAGAGACTGGGGGACAGCAGGACAAAAATACCTTTTGTGGAGCTTTTGTCATCAATAGTAATGTGAATATGAATCTTATTCTGCCATATTCTGCGCCTTAAGTGCAATGGAGGTGGAGCTTCACTGTGAAGTTCTCTTTGCATTGAGATGCTGCACAACTTCTCCCCTGGTTGAGTGACAGCTGTAGTATCCAACTAGGAGACCAGTAGAGCTGTCACTCAGAGCAAAAGTGGGGGGGATCACTGTAGAGAGCACTTCACAGTGAAGCTCCCCCTCCATTGCTCCTAAGGAGCAGAATCTGGCAGAATAAAAGTTAATTTTCTCATTACTCCTGACAATAAAAGTTCCACAAAGATATGTTTGTTTTGCTCTCCCCAGCCCCAACATATATAGCATTGTCAAAACCGCTGACAGATTGCCTTTAAATATTTACTATTGCAATTTTATTGATGGTTTATTTTACCACTGTAATACATTGCACTGGGCTCTGTAACAATTCAGATATTGCGCATGTAGCATAGATACCCCCCCCCCCTCTTTATTAACAGGGTAAATATCACTTGACATTTCAAAATTTTCAGTGTGATATTTTTTGTGATTTGGCGAATCCTTGGCATAAATTTCTGTACACTGCAGAGTACGGAATAAATACGCTCACACAGTTGGAGAGTGTACTGTGACTTGAGTTGAACTCTGTGACAACGTTGTGGTTTTGCTTTGTTATGTTAATAAAGCCTGTGTGACTTCACTTAGCTAAGAATTCCTACTCAGATCCATTTTTAGTCAACTGCGTGGTCATCTAGCAGTTATTTCAACTTGGCAAACACAGTGGTGTGTTTCCAGTGACCTTTAAAGGCATACTGCTGGACATGAATGGACAGAAAACACATTTCATGTATATCTCTTCAACGCTTCTGCCAGCAACTGAGATTGTTAGTGTGATCTCACTGTACAAATGTAGTAAATGCAACTCCTGCATATCCGGATCATAACCATTCTATTCCACTGAAAAGTAAACTAAACCAATACATGAAAAAATAGATGTTTTATAAGAAAGAACAATAGAGCTCCAGTTAGGGCGTTACGGCAGCTGCACTTGGCAATGTCCACTTGCCAAATGACTACAAAAGCTCTTGGTGCACTGGCCTTCATCAGGCTGGCATATGTTGGCATACTTTTTTCCCCTGCTCTATGGAAAGAGGTATGTCCCAGACCAAGGGAACAATCTTGCTAGTGCCCTGTTTTGGAAAATGCTCCCTGTGAGTCAATGTTCGAGTTTTTAACAAACCTTGAAACATGACAAGGGAATTAGCCAAGTCATATATCCATCCACAGACAGCTGTTTTGAGTTGCTTTCTCCTCATTAGTATGGAGTAGGATTCTAGCTGGCTGAGTGAGATGCCTTGGATAGAGCTCAGGAGGCGTACTGGCTCCACTGAGACCAGCTGTGTATGGAGACTTAATGGCAATGCTCCATGGGAAAGCAATATGCAAAGAGGTATCTCCCTGACAAAAACATTCAAAAGAATAACTGACAGAAGAGACCAATACAAAAATCTGTGTAGAGAGGTTGTATCCCCACCCTCACTAGGTGCACTCTTTAGGCCTACCACTTCTGTGAGTATTATCTTTTCTCATATTGTCCCGGTTCCTCATGTTGTGTCCATTTAAAAAGATTTATATATATATATATTGTAAGGGATCTCTCTCTCTCAGGGGGTCGCAATCACAGACTTCTCCTCTGACAACGGGGTTCAAGTTCAAAAGGTGCTTTATTTTGGCACTTCAGCACCATCACACACATAAACAAAATAAACACCTGCCCGTCTGGGCTCTACCTAATACATGTGTTGTCTCTACCTCACCTATAGAGCGCCTTTCACACACGGGATTAGATCCTGCTTCCTCAGCCATATATGGTCCTGCAGCCTCCAGACTGTGACCACTCCAGCACCATTGGGGGGAGATGGTCCAGAAGTCCTCCCGACTCTGACCATGCGACCCTCTTTCTGTAGGCGTCGCTGGGCCCCCCAAGCTTCAGGCTTTACAAAGCCTCATGGCCCCTCAGCCCTCCTGGCTGAGACCACACAAAGCCTCTCAGGCTTCATCAGCCTTTCTCCTCTCCAAGTCATACACAGAGGGTTGTTTTATCCCTCCTTGATTACACCTCCGGCAAAAGACATTACATGTAGTGGAAGGGTGTGGACTGGCAGATCCCACTACCAAACCTATCCCCCAGTCTACATGAAATCCAGCCCAGAACAACATCTAGACAAAACTGTCTCAGCAAACTACACTTAACTGAAATCCAGAAAGCTGCAGTGGTTTTAGCAAACTTGCCCAGCTGAGGTATCTGGGTGGGATATACACACCTCCCAGCACTTATACTGTACACATCACCACACCACTATATATATATATATATATATATGGGCAGCATGGTGGCTCAGTGGTTATCTCTGGTGCCTTGCAGTGCTGGGGTCCTAGGTTTTAATCTGACCAAGGACAACATCTGTATGAAGTTTATAGGTTCTCCCAGTGTTTGCGTGAGTTTCCCCCGGATACTCCGATTTCCTGCCACACTCAGGGACATACTGATAGGGAACTTAGATTGTGAGCCCCATTGGGGACAGAAAGATACTAATTTAATGTAAAGCGCTGTGGAATATGTCAGCTCTATATAAGTGCGTAAAATAAATCTAAATCAAATCAGTATTTGGTGTGACTGCCTCTTGCCTTTAGAACAGCATCAATTCTTCTTGGTACACTTGCACACTGTTTTTGAAGGAACTTGGCAGGGAGACTGTTCTTGGAGAACTAACCACAGATCCTCTGTAGACTGTAGGCTTTCCCTGTATCCTTCTGTTTTTTTATGTAATCCCAGACACACTCAATGAGATCAGGGCTCTGTGGGCACCATATCATCACTTCCAGGATTCCTTGTACTTCTTTACGCTGAAGTTAGTTCTTAATGACATTGGATTGGATGTTTGGGATCATTGTACTGCTGCAAAAGAAATTTGGAGCCAATCAGACACCTCACTGATGGTACTGCATTATGGATAAGTGTCTGCCTGTATTTCTCAGCATTGAGGACACCATCCCTAACCAAATCCCCAAGTCCATTTGCTGAAATGTAGCCCACAACTTTCAAGAAACCTCCGCCATACTTCACTGCTGCCTGCAGACACCCAGTTTTCATGCAAAATTGGGTCGCCTGACTTTGTTTGGCTTTGCTGTAAATCTTCCCTGAAGACCACTTCTGTCCAGATTTCTCCAAACAGTAGATGGTCCCACTGATTTCTGCCAGTTCTGAGCTGATGGTGCAAGACATTTTCTGATTTTGAAGAAAAGTAAGTATAATGTGTCTTTCATCTGCTGCACTGAGTTTCCTTGGCCGACCACTGCATCTACGGTCCACAATGTTGCCCTGATTCTTTGTGCTTCTTCCAAAGACCTTGAACAGCATATCTTAAAACCCAAGTCTACTTAGAAATTTTTAGCTTCAAATTTATTCTGCAGCAGGACAACAACCAAAAAACATACATCCAACATCATTAAGAACTATCTTCATTGTAAAGAAGAACAAGGAGTCCTGGAAGTGATGATCTCAACATCATCAAGTCTGTCTGGGATTACATGAAGAGACAGAAGGATTTGAGTAAGCCTCCATCAACAGATCTGTGGTTAGTTCTCCAAGATGTCTGGAACAATCTCCTTGTTGTGTTCCTTCAAAAACTGTATGCAAGTGTACCTAGAAGAACTGATGCTGTTTTGAAGGCAAAGGGTGGTCACCCCAAATATTTATTTGATTTAGCTTTCTCTTTAATTCATTTACTTAGCATTTTGTTAATTGATAAAAATAAACTATTAACACTTCTATTTTTGAAAGCATTCTTTGCAGGATTTTTTTCCACACTAAAACTTTTGCACAGTAAAGTATATATAATTTTTCTGTCCGCTATACTGTATCAGGTTTTTTTTTTTTGTTTTTTGTTTTTTTTTACACATATCTACTGTATAATTAGGTAAAAGGATTTAGAAACAAACTACTTCTCCCCGTAGCTGACACATGCTGATGTTGTTTCACATTTGATGTCAGATAAAAATTTATCTATGTACTTAGTGTAATCAAATGTATCAGACCATTTCTGTACTGCTCATGTGTATGCATGCTATATAGCCTCTCTTTCCTCTGACATTGTAAAGGATATGATAATTGGGCGTATGACCTTATGAAAGTAAAAAATGTGCTGAGGCACCATCTGTTAACACTGATATTATTCATCTATAAATGGAGGACGTAGCACATATATGTACAGTACATCTTCTGGGTATTTTATAAGTGCCAAAACCCTTATCGACTTGGTCAGTTTGGATGTGTTTGGTTTACCAAGCAGCATTCATTTTCCTTATATAGCTAGATATACATCTATAAAGCTCCAATTTCACTCCTGCATATTAGTCCATTAAACAAAACAAAAAAATAATTAAAAACATCAATGGATGTCTGACTTGGGACTCTCATCATTCACCAAGACAAAGTGGCTGTGGCATTCAATGGAGCTATCAATGTTTTAGTTGCTAAAGATACTTTCTTTTACCTTTATTTTTTTTTTGCCATTCAGACTTTTGCCAAGACACACACACATACACAATACACTTGGCCGGACCTGTAAAGGAAAGATTACTTAACTGCTTCTCGGTGCAGACTCCCCGCATATTCTCGTCCAGGCCTACAGAGGCTCAGCTCCCTCAATATCAACATCCAGTTTGGCATTGCTGCAGCCAATCACTAGCCACAGCAGTGACTGGCTCCTCTTACATCATGAGAAATGGTCACATGACACAAGGGGATCCAATCTCCGCAATCAGTCATTGGCTGCGGCGATGTCAACCAAGTGTTGACATTGAGGGAGCCCAGCAGATCATCCCAGGCCTGGAGGAGAGGGAGTAGGGAGCTGACACCGGGAAGCAGATAAGTAATCTTTCCTTTACAGGTGTAGCCAAGTGGTGGTGGGGGGTTGCCCATCCCCTATAAAGTAAAAATTGTGCTTTTCTCAATATATTTTCTTTCTTTGGTAAGAGATGAGACTGTATCACAATATTGTCAATATCATGTGTAATAATGGAGTCTTCTTTTGCCCAGTTTAAGACCGTGCCATTTATCCACTTCCTGATCAGGTGCATTTCCCATTTTATGGAAGAGGTGGCTTTGAAAGCCTTACCCTTTTTCCCTATTCAGTTATATGAGCAATTTCTGCCCCTTTTTTGCTGATACATGGAACTTTATTTTTCAGTCATTTTTATTTCTAGTATATTTTTTTAGTCTCACATTTTTAATAGCACAAAGTTCAACTAAAATACTTATTTACATGATGCCCCGCTTCCATAACAGTCATATTGATATAGAGGACATATTGTTTTATG
Source organism: Bufo bufo (assembly GCF_905171765.1). Lineage (NCBI taxonomy): Eukaryota > Metazoa > Chordata > Amphibia > Anura > Bufonidae > Bufo > Bufo bufo. Next base: position 441,733,643 of record NC_053393.1, on the reverse strand, counting down.
GTCATCTGGGGCAGGGCTAGAAGCTGCAGTGTGGTGTATGGTGGCATTTTTTATTTATTTATTTTTTGTCATTATTTTTTTTCCACTCTGTACCCCCATAACGACATACAAGACTGGGAGGGGGGCATTTAACATTTTTTTATTGCTGATTTCTCTTGTACCAGGGGATGACATATTAGCCCCAGTTGCATGGGGAATACAACCACCAGAGGCTTTATAAGGTTGCTGAGCCTCACTGCAGAGCCGGGTCTGCTGGTACTGCTTGTGCAGAGACCCAGCCTCCAGTTATCACATGATCACTAGGACCAGAGCAGGGAACAGCTTTGCTGTTGTCTTATCACACAGTCAGCCAGAATCCTACTTTATAGCCGACAGGTTAGCACCTGGACAGTGGCACTAGAGAGACCATATCCTTCTTTCTGGAGGAAAGCCATTTTGCATATGGTAAAGAATTACTGTATTTTAAATTGATAAAAAAAGGGACCTTCTTCCTCTCAATTGACAATACTCTAATTCTGGCATATAATTAAAGGGAGTCTGTCACCTGTTTTATGGTGCCCAAATTAATGGGTGCTTTACACTGCTGGATGGTCTGATTATGGCTAACGAGCGTCAAACAATGATTCTGTAGAAGAGGTGCAATGGCATTAGCGATCGCTCCTCCCCATACTGTGGAGGAGAGCACTGCATGTAAAAGCAGCGGTATCCTCCACTGACAAGCAGGCGATTAAAGCGTTCCATCCCGATAATCGTCTGCTCAGTTGAGTAGTGTAAAGGGGCCTTAATGGCAACAACAATTAGTGATAGATCGCCTTAGGAATAGGTAAATTCTCCCAACGTATAAGCTTAAAATGCCCATAGAGTTTATTAACCTAAAATATGCAAAAAAAACTGTCATTTGGACATATATTTGGCATCAGTATACCTTTGATTCAATCATAACAGACTTTTATGGTCAAAAAATAAATTAAAGGGAGTCTGTCACTAGTCTGTGACCTCTCCTTCAGGATTGAAGGCAGGGTTGTCTACCAGAACTTTTCTTTTTTTTCTGGACACCTTATCCCAAAATCGCGGACAGATGAAGAAGGAGGAGCGAGGGTGCACAGAGTGGTTAAGGCCTTCTCTCGGTGCACTTATCGGCTTATTTTCATATGGATTGAAACGACTTTTTCTCCAGAATGAAGCAACAGATCATTAGGTGAAATGTATCATTACATTCAGCTGAGCTAGTCCTACAAGACATTGTGTCTGGTATAACGGTGAATTTCCTGGTGACAGATTCCCTTTAAATCTTGATGTAATTCAGTACTTCTTCCCAATGATGTCATTATTCATATGGTGACATTTCTAGGGTGTTGCCAGAAAACATCTCTGGCATTCTCTCACACTTATTTGATCCCTGCAATGTGCGTCACAGACCTGCCCACGGTAAATCAATGCAACTTTGGTCCAGCTTACACATGAGAAAGTCAAGATGCATTAGACATGTAGTTGAGTGACAGTCAATAATTTGAGGCCTAGAAACGGCCGCCCTTTTATAGCGGGGGCACAGCGACAGGCTGACTTGTTTTTGTTAATAGATGAAATTATGGGTGTAACTTTGGCTAAGTCCAAAGCAGAACTTCAGCAAACTGTTTACTCAGCTGTCCACGAACAGCCACTTCATGTCTTATGGATAAATGTGAAATCCTACTATGGCAGACTCTTTATGCTATTCATCCCACTTAAATGTCACTTAACAATTGGAAACCATGTGCTAGCCAATCACTCTGCATAATTTGGGACGATTCCAAATATATTTGGCAGGGGCCAAGACTTGTATGCTCATTTGAATATTTTTTAAAATATGGAATCCTGGCAGAGGCATTTTACATTAATGATTTTATCTAAAATAATTAAAATGTAAGTCACACCATAAGAAACTTAGTTGAGGGCATTAGATATATATATATATAAAAAAAATAGAAATAATATTAAACACTGAAAAAGCTTGACTCTTTTAATCATATAATAAGAAGCTCGAGTATTATTATAAATTGTATAGTTGATGGCTTTCAATAATAAAAAAAAAATATATAATAATAATTATTATTATTATTGTTATTATATTCCTATTTCTTTTATATAATTTTTTAAATTTAGTAATAATGATAATTCTTAAACATTTTTGTGATTATTACTATTATTAATATTACGATGACAATAATACACATAATTTTTTTTTAATTTTTGGGAAAGAAAGATTAATGAAAAAGACTATCTGTCTGTCTGTCTGTCCGCCTGTCTGTCAGTGTGGATATATATATATATATATATATATATATATATATATATATATATATTACAAAAGTATGTTTGTTCCTTCTTCCATAAGTTGTGATCCATTAAAATGCATTTTTATTGAATTATTTAAAATGTAAAAATTTGGTTCAAAATCAACAGATCCAAGAATTATATTTTCTTGTCTCATGATAGGACCAGTCCATCTGTAAGAAGTTAAATCATACATGAGATGTGCTGCAACATTTATGGATTTATTTATATGCTTATGGCTTTAACAGATTAAGGTTTCCGCCTAGTGGATACAAGCCCACAGAGAATCTGGGTGCAGTAATTAATGAATCCATTTGGTAAGGCCATGCCCTTCAATTAGATCCCACACAAGAGAACAGCTGTGATTCCATCCCCTTGGGGCTGCCAGGGAGAGTGTAGAAAGAAATCCTCTGAGTACTTCACGAGGGCTGATTTATACGAGTAATTATATTCTCCATTTGCACACAATTGTCTAATCTAGACATAGTGCAAAAATTAAGAATTTATAAACCATCATTATGGACTTCCCTTAATATAAAGGTCTGGGAGATGTATCTCAGTTCACAACACATAATTTCCATCATTTTCATGCAGTCTATAAATAATAAGGTTGTTAATTATTGGTAGAGATAATAAGTTGCCTCCTGGAGAAGACTTCTTTTCATGGTGCATTAATAATCGTATTGACAATACATTAGTGAAAAGGGATTTTTTGTCTGGAATTCTGAATTATACATTGTTCATTGGCTTAAAATAATAATATAATTATTTTTATTCTCTCTTGTTATATATATATATATATATATATATATATATATATTTATATTGTAAGGGATCGCTCTCACAGGGGGGTCGCAATCACAGATTTCTCCTATGACAACGGGGTTCAAGTCCAAATGGTGCTTTATTCTGGCACTTCAGCAGCATCACAAACATAAACCAAAATAAACACCTGACCATCTGGGCTCTAGCTAATGCAGAGGTGTTCTCCCTGGCTCACCTCAAAAATCACAGTTTACACACAGGGTCTCCTGCTCCAACCCTCTCTGTAAGGTCACTTCCTCTCCCCAGTCATACACAGAGGGTTGTCTTATCCCTCCTTGATTATAGCCCACCTGACCTCACATGTGATCTCCTCAGCTAAAGGTAATATCTGTAGTGGACTAGGGGTGTGGACTGAGAGACTCCCACTATGAACCGGTCTCCCAGTCCAAAGAAATCCAGCCCATCCAACTTTAAACGAAGCAATTTCCAGCAAGCTGTGCCTTGCTGAAGCAGCACTATTTCTGGATTTCAGTTATCTCACCCAGCTAAACTAAACCACCGAGTGAGATACACACCCCCACCATACCTCTACCGTGCACTTTATCACAATATATATATATATATATATATATATACTAGGGCTGCACGATATGGGAATTTTGTGCGATTGCGATTAGGGCCCTAAAAATTGCGATAACGATATGCGATGCAATATTTTAAGGGAATTGTGCTAGAGGTCTATTTGCTTGGATTGTCCCATATGAGCCGCTGACGCGGCTGGGTATGACATAGTTATGGGGGATCGGTGGATGATGCACTGTTATGGGGGATCTGTGGATGACGCTGTTATGTGGAGGATCTGTGGATGACGCTGTTATGTGGGGGATCTGTGGATAACGCTGTTATGTGGGGGATCTGTGGATGACGCTGTTATGTGGGGGATCTGTGGATGACGCTGTTATGTGGGGGATCTGTGGATGACGCTGTTATGTGGGGGATCTGTGGATGACGCTGTTATGTGGGGGATCTGTGGATGATGCTGTTTTGTGGGGGATCTGTGGATGACACTGTTTTGTGGGGGATCTGTGGATGAGGCTGTTTTATGGGAGATCTGTGGAGGACACTGTTATGGGGGATCTGTGGAGGACACTGTTATGGGGATCTGTGGAGGACACTGTTATGGGGGATCTGTGGAGGACACTGTTATGGGGGATCTGTGGAGGACACTGTTATGGGGATCTGTGGAGGACACTGTTATGGGGGATCTGTGGAGGACACTGTTATGGGGGATCTGTGGAGGACACTGTTATGGGGGATCTGTGGAGGACACTGTTATGGGGGATCTGTGGAGGACACTGTTATGGGGGATCAGTGGAGGACACTGTTATGGGGGATCTGTGGAGGACACTTATGGGGGACCTGTGGATGACGCTGTTATGGGGTGGATCTGCGCACATAACTGGCTTTGTGTGTAAAGTATTTTACTACTGTCTGAAACAATCTCCCTCCTATTGATAAAATGGCCAGCCTCTGTACTCACTTTCACTATGAATGCATTGCAGCGAGCGGCAGCGAGCGGGCCGGCCGGCGCTTGACTGACGTCACTTAGTCACGCTCCTCCCACTTAATTCAGGAAGCAGGAGTGTGACTAAGTGACGTCAGTCATGCGCCGGCCGCCCCGCTCGCTGCAGTGCATTCATAGTGAAAGTGAGTACAGAGGCTGGCCATTTTATCAATAGGAGAGAGCTTGTTTCAGACAGTAGTAAAATACTTTACACACAATGCCAGTTATGTGCGCGGGGCCCCTTCATATATAATCGCTGCATTTTCGGGTCGGCCAAATCGCCATATCGCATTTGGCGATTATCGCGATTCGATTATTTTTTCGATATATCGTGCAGCCCTAATATATACTTGTATGGGTGGAAATGATGGATTTAACTTATATAAAAGTTATTATTTTGAAAACAGGCCCTGCAAAGAGAGGCCCTGCAAGTCTCTTTTTGGAGGAACCAATACATTCATTCATTTTAATGGACACTGTGTAATACTTCCTTTCCCCTGTGGTGGTGCTGCATAAGAAATGAACAGTTGATTCTGGAAACTACAGAGATAACAGATGATTGGCTACAGGTCCCAGCAGATGGGCACCATGTGATCAGTTTACAATCATTTGAATCCTCTAAGAATAAGGGAGTTTGCAAAGCTACCAAACCCTGTAGGACCAACACAACTATTAGAATTATCTAAAACAGGGATGCTCAACCTGTAGCCCTCCAGCTGTTGTAAAATTACAACTCTCACCATGCCTTGCTGTAGGCTGTCTGGGCATGCTAGGAGTTGTAGCTTTACAACAGCTGGAGGGTTGCAGATTGGGCATCCCTGATTTAAAAGAACCGTTAGAATGATATCAAAGAACCTAATAATAGTATAGTACCTTGAAAAAACAGGTTTCTTCTGGTAGCCTGATACTTTGCATTCTGCCGTAAAGCATTATTGATGCAGACACCTAACTCATTGTTTCTGGACAGCAGATCATGGGATCGGCTGCCCAGAAACAACGATGCTCTAGGGCAGTGATGGCGAACCTTTTACAGACCGAGTGCCCAAACTGCAACCCAAAACCCACTTATTTATCACAGAGTGCCAACATGACAATTTACCCTGAATACCAATATAGTATATCTTCCATGTACTTTATCATTTAGCTATAATAGCCTGCCTACATTCAATGCGCTGCCTGTGCCGTTCATAGCGCCCTGATCTGATGAATGGCAGGGAAAGTCTAAGGGATATTCGTACACCATAGACTTTTTCCAGGGTGCAGATGTCCACAGAGAGGCCTCTGAGAGCCGCCTCTGACACCTGTGCTATAGGTTCGCCACCACTGCTATAGGGGGATAAGGGATCATAACAGCAATTGTTCATTCCCCCTACAGAGAAAACAATTGCTGCACAAAAATGCCACTCTCACTTCCTCTGACAACCAAGCAATCATCAGGAACAAACAGACTGCTTATGTAAAAAGGCCTTAAGATTGTCAGTGATCTGATCAAAATGGGCCACTCATATAGCCGACTGTGCTACAGGTTTTTGAACAATCTTTTTTTATAGAAATTTTTATTGAATACTTAGGAAAGCAATACAACCAATAATAATATCAGTGTATTGGTATACCGATCTCAGAGCAGAGGGCTCTTCACAGTGAAGCTCAACCTCCTGGAGACTTGCAAGAGCATTGCCTGGCTGAATAAAACTTTATAGTCACACTACTCCTGATAATAAAAAGCATCTATAAAGGTACATTTGTCCTGATCTCCATGGCCCCTTTCTAATGGTGTCAGCTGGTCATAACTGACGACAGACTCACTTTAACCACCTCAGCCCCCAGTGCTTAAACACCCTGAAAGACCAGGCCACTTTTTACACTTCTGACCTACACTACTTTCACCATTTATTGCTCGGTCATGCAACTTACCACCCAAATGAATTTTACCTCCTTTTCTTCTCACTAATAGAGCTTTCATTTGGTGGTATTTCATTGCTGCTGACATTTTTACTTTTTTTGTTATTAATCGAAATTTAACGATTTTTTTGCAAAAAAATGACATTTTTCACTTTCAGTTGTAAAATTTTGCAAAAAAAACGACATCCATATATAAATTTTGCTCTAAATTTATTGTTCTACATGTCTTTGATAAAAAAAAATGTTTGGGTAAAAAAAAAATGGTTTGGGTAAAAGTTATAGCGTTTACAAACTATGGTACAAAAATGTGAATTTCCGCTTTTTGAAGCAGCTCTGACTTTCTGAGCACCTGTCATGTTTCCTGAGGTTCTACAATGCCCAGACAGTACAAACACCCCACAAATGACCCCATTTCGGAAAGTACACACCCTAAGGTATTCACTGATGGGCATAGTGAGTTCATAGAACTTTTTATTTTTTGTCACAAGTTAGCGGAAAATGATGATTTTTTTTTTGATTTTTTTTCTTACAAAGTCTCATATTCCACTAACTTGTGACAAAAAATAAAAACTTCTATGAACTCACTATGCCCATCACGAAATACCTTGGGGTCTCTTCTTTCCAAAATGGGGTCACTTGTGGGGTGGTTATACTGCCCTGGCATTCTAGGGGCCCAAATGTGTGGTAAGGAGTTTGAAATCAAATTCTGTAAAAAATGACGAGTGAAATCCGAAAGGTGCTCTTTGGAATATGGGCCCCTTTGCCCACCTAGGCTGCAAAAAAGTGTCACACATCTGGTATCTCCGTACTCAGAAGAAGGTAGGGAATGTGTTTTGTGGTGTCATTTTATATATACCCATGCTGGGTGAGAGAAATATCTTGGTCAAATGCCAACTTTGTATAAAAAAATGGGAAAAGTTGTCTTTTGCCAAGATATTTCTCTCACCCAGCATGGGTATATGTAAAATGACACCCCAAAACACATTCCCCAACTTCTCCTGAGTACGGAGATACCAGATGTGTGACACTTTTTTGCAGCCTAGGTGGGCAAAGGGGCCCATATTCCAAAGAGCACCTTTCGGATTTCACAGGTCATTTTTTACAGAATTTGATTTCAAACTCCTTACCACACATTTGGGCCCCTAGAATGCCAGGGCAGTATAACTACCCCACAAGTGACCCCATTTTGGAAAGAAGACACCCCAAGGTATTCCGTGAGGGGCATGGCAAGTTCCTAGAATTTTTAATTTTTTGTCACAAGTTAGTGGAAAATGATGATTTTTTTTATTTTATTTTTTTTCATACAAAGTCTCATATTCCACTAACTTGTGACAAAAAATAAAAACTTCCATGAACTCACTATGCCCATCAGCGAATACCTTGGGGTCTCTTCTTTCCAAAATGGGGTCACTTGTGGGGTAGTTATACTGCCCTGGCATTCTAGGGGCCCAAATGTGTGGTAAGAAGTTTGAAATCAAATTCTGTAAAAAATGACCTGTGAAATCCAAAAGGTGCTCTTTGGAATATGGGCCCCTTTGCCCACCTAGGCTGCAAAAAAGTGTCACACATCTGGTATCTCTGTATTCAGGAGAAGTTGAGGAATGTATTTTGGGGTGTCTTTTTACATATACCCATGCTGGGTGAGATAAATATCTTGGTCAAATGCCAACTTTGTATAAAAAAATGGGAAAAGTTGTCTTTTGCCAAGATATTTCTCTCACCCAGCATGGGTATATGTAAAATGACACCCCAAAACACATTCCCCAACTTCTCCTGAGTACGGAGATACCAGATGTGTGACACTTTTTTGCAGCCTAGGTGGGCAAAGGGGCCCATATTCCAAAGAGCACCTTTTGGATTTCACAGGTCATTTTTTACAGAATTTGATTTCAAACTCCTTACCACACATTTGGGCCCCTAGAATGCCAGGGCAGTATAACTACCCCACAAGAGACCCCATTTTGGAAAGAAGAGACCCCGAAGTATTCGCTGATGGGCATAGTGAGTTCATGGAAGTTTTTATTTTTTGTCACAAGTTAGTGGAATATGAGACTTTGTATAAAAAAATAAATAAAAAAAAAATCAGCATTTTCCACTAACTTGTGACAAAAAATAAAAAATTCTAGGAACTCGCCATGCCCCTCACGGAATACCTTTGGGTGTCTTCTTTCCAAAATGGGGTCACTTGTGGGGTAGTTATACTGCCCTGGCATTTTCCAGGGGCCCTAATGTGTGGTAAGTAGGTAAATGACCTGTGAAATCCTAAAGGTGCTCTTTGGAATATGGGCCCCTTTGCCCACCTAGGCTGCAAAAAAGTGTCACACATGTGGTATCACCGTATTCAGGAGAAGTTGGGGAATGTGTTTTGGGGTGTCATTTTACATATACCCTTGCTGGGTGAGAGAAATATCTTGACAAAAGACAACTTTTCCCATTTTTTTATACAAAGTTGGCATTTGACCAAGATATTTCTCTCACCCAGCATGGGTATATGTAAAATGACACCCCAAAACACATTCCCCAACTTCTCCTGAATACGGTGATACCAGATGTGTGACACTTTTTTGCAGCCTAGATGCGCAAAGGTGCCCAAATTCCTTTTAGGAGGGCATTTTTAGACATTTGGATACCAGACTTCTTCTCACGCTTTGGGGCCCCTAGAATGCCAGGGCAGTATAAATACCCCACATGTGACCCCATTTTGGAAAGAAGACACCCCAAGGTATTCAATGAGGGGCATGGCCAGTTCATAGAAATTTTTTTTTTTTGGCACAAGTTAGCGGAAATTGATATTTTTTATTTTTTTCTCACAAAGTCTCCCGTTCCGCTAACTTGGGACAAAAATTTCAATCTTTCATGGACTCAATATGCCCCTCACGGAATACCTGGGGGTGTCTTCTTTCCGAAATGGGGTCACATGTGGGGTATTTATACTGCCCTGGCATTCTAGGGGCCCTAAAGCGTGAGAAGAAGTCTGGAATATAAATGTCTAAAAAATTTTACGCATTTGGATTCCGTGAGGGGTATGGTGAGTTCATGTGAGATTTTATTTTTTGACACAAGTTAGTGGAATATGACACTTTGTAAGAAAAAAATAATAATAATTCCGCTAACTTGGGCCAAAAAAATGTCTGGAGCCTTACAGAGGGGTGATCAATGACAGGGGGGGTGATCAATGACAGGGGGGGTGATCAATGACAGGGGGGGTGATCAATGACAGGGGGGTGATCAGAGAGTCTATATGGGGTGATCACCACAGTCATTGATCACGCCCGTGTAAGGCTTCATTCAGACGTCCGGATGCGTTTTGCGGATCCGATCCATCTATCAGTGCATCCGTAAAAATCATGCGGACGTCTGAATGGAGCTTTACAGGGGGGTAATCAATGACAGGGGGGTGATCAGGGAGTCTATATGGGGTGATCACCACAGTCATTGATCATGCCCCTGTAAGGCTTCATTCAGACGTCCGGATGCAGTTTGCGGATCCGATCCATCTATCAGTGGATCCGTAAAAATCATGCGGACGTCTGAATGGAGCTTTACAGGGGGGTAATCAATGACAGGGGGGGTAATCAATGACAGGGGGGTGATCAGGGAGTCTATATGGGGTGATCACCACAGTCATTGATCACGCCCCTGTAAGGCTTCATTCAGACGTCCGGATGCGTTTTGCGGATCCGATCCATCTATCAGTGCATCCGTAAAAATCATGCAGACATCTGAATGGAGCTTTACAGGGGGGTGATCAATGACAGGGGTGTAATCAATGACAGGGGGGTGATCAGGGAGTCTATATGGGGTGATCACCACAGTCATTGATCACGCCCCTGTAAGGCTTCATTCAGACGTCCGGATGCGTTTTGCGGATCCGATCCATCTATCAGTGCATCCGTAAAAATCATGCAGACATCTGAATGGAGCTTTACAGGGGGGTGATCAGGGAGTCTATATGGGGTGATCACCAGTCATTGATCATGTCCCTGTAAGGCTTCATTCAGACGTCCGTATGCGTTTTGCGGATCCGATCCATCTATCAGTGGATCCGTAAAAATCATGCGGACGTCTGAATGGAGCTTTACAGGGGGGTAATCAATGACAGGGGGGGTAATCAATGACAGGGGGGTGATCAGGGAGTCTATATGGGGTGATCACCACAGTCATTGATCACGCCCCTGTAAGGCTTCATTCAGACGTCCGGATGCGTTTTGCGGATCCGATCCATCTATCAGTGCATCCGTAAAAATCATGCGGACATCTGAATGGAGCTTTACAGGGGGGTGATCAGGGAGTCTATATGGGGTGATCACCACAGTCATTGATCACGCCCCTGTAAGGCTTCATTCAGACGTCCGGATGCGTTTTGCGGATCCGATCCATCTATCAGTGCATCCGTAAAAATCATGCGGACATCTGAATGGAGCTTTACAGGGGGGTGATCAGGGAGTCTATATGGGGTGATCACCACAGTCATTGATCACGCCCCTGTAAGGCTTCATTCAGACGTCCGGATGCGTTTTGCGGATCCGATCCATCTATCAGTGCATCCGTAAAAATCATGCGGACATCTGAATGGAGCTTTACAGGGGGGTGATCAGGGAGTCTATATGGGGTGATCACCACAGTCATTGATCACGCCCCTGTAAGGCTTCATTCAGACGTCCGGATGCGTTTTGCGGATCCGATCCATCTATCAGTGGATCCGTAAAAATCATGCGGACGTCTGAATGGAGCTTTACAGGGGGTTGATCAATGACAGGGGGGTAATCAATGACAGGGGGGTGATCAGGGAGTCTATATGGGGTGATCACCACAGTCATTGATCACACCCCTGTAAGGCTTCATTCAGACGTCCGGATGCGTTTTGCGGATCCGATCCATCTATCAGTGGATCCGTAAAAATCATGCGGACGTCTGAATGGAGCTTTACAGGGGGGTGATCAATGACAGGGGGTGATCAATGACAGGGGGGAAATCAATGACAGGGGGGTGATCAGGGAGTCTATATGGGGTGATCAGGGGCTAATAAGGGGTTAATAAGTGACAGGGGGGGGGGGGTGGAGTGTAGTGTAGTGGTGCTTGGTGCTACTTTACTGAGCTACCTGTGTCCTCTGGTGGTCGATCCAAACAAAGGGGACCACCAGAGGACCAGGTAGCAGGTATATTAGACGCTGTTATCAAAACAGCGTCTAATATACCTGTTAGGGGTTAAAAAAAACACATCTCCAGCCTGCCAGCGAACGATCGCCGCTGGCAGGCTGGAGATCAACTCTCTTACCTTCCGTTCCTGTGAGCGCGCGCGCCCGTGTGCGCGCGTTCACAGGAAATCTCGCGTCTCGCGAGATGACGCGTATATGCGTCCAGGCGGAATGAATCAACCACCTCCAGGACGCGTCTGTGCGTACAGCGGTCCGGAGGTGGTTAAGTAATAATTGTCATATATACAGTCAGGTCCATAAATATTGGGACATTGACACAATTCTAACATTTTTGGCTCTATTCACCACCACAATGGATTTGAAAGGAAATGAACAAGATGTGCTTTAACTGCAGACTGTCAGCTTTAATTTGAGGGTATTTACATCCAAATCAGGTGAACGGTGTAGGAATTACAACAGTTTGCATATGTGCCTCCTACTTGTTAAGGGACCAAAAGTAATGGGACACAATAATAATCATAAATCAAACTTTCACTTTTTAATACTTGGTTGCAAATCCTTTGCAGTCAATTACAGACTGAAGTCTGGAACGCATAGACATCACCAGATGCTGGGTTTTATCCCTGGTGATGCTCTGCCAGGCATCTACTGCAACTATCTTCAGTTCCTGCTTGTTCTTGGGGCATTTTCCCTTCAGTTTTGTCTTCAGCAAGTGAAATGCATGCTCAATCGGATTCAGGTCAGGTGATTGACTTGGCCATTGCATAACATTCCACTTCTTTCCCTTAAAAAACTCTTTGGTTGCTTTTGCAGTATTCTTTGGGTCAATGTCCATCTGCACTGGGAAGCGCCGTCCAATGAGTTCTGAAGTATTTGGCTGAATATGAGCAGATAATATTGCCCGAAACACTTCAGAATTCATCCTGCTGCTTTTGTCAGCAGTCACATCATCAATAAATACAAGAGAACCAGTTCCATTGGCAGCCATACATGCCCACACCATGACACTACCACCACCATGCTTCACTGATGAGGTGGTATGCTTAGGATCATGAGCAGTTCCTTTCCTTCTCCATACTCTTCGCTTTCCATCACTCTGGTACAAGTTGATCTTGGTCTCATCTGTCCATAGGATGTTGTTCCAGAACTGTGAAGGCTTTTTTAGATGTCATTTGGCAAACTCTAATCTGGCCTTCCTGTTTTTGAGGCTCACCAATGGTTTACATCTTGTGGTGAACCCTCTGTATTCATTCTGGTGAAGTCTTCTCTTGATTGTTGACTTTGACACACATACACCTACCTCCTGGAGAGTGTTCTTGATCTGGCCAACTGTTGTGAAGGGTGTTTTCTTCACCAGGGAAAGAATTCTTCAGTCATCCACCACAGTTGTTTTCCGTGGTTTCCGGGTATTTTGGTGTTGCTGAGCTTACTGATGCGTTCCTTCTTTTTAAGAATGTTCCAAACAGTTGTTTTGGCCACTCCTAATGTTTTTGCTATCTCTCTGATGGGTTTGTTGTGTTTTTTCAGCCTAATGATGGCTTGCTTCACTGATAGTGACAGCTCCTTGGATCTCATCTTGAGAGTTGACAGCAAGAGATTCCAAATGCAAATAGCACACTTGAAATGAACTCTGGATCTTTTATCTGCTCATTGTAATTGGGATAATGAGGGAATAACACACACCTGGCCATGGAACAGCTGAGAAGCCAATTGTCCCATTACTTTTGGTCCCTTAACAAGTGGGAGGCACATATGCAAACTGTTGTAATTCCTACACCGTTCACCTGATTTGGATGTAAATACCCTCAAATTAAAGCTGACAGTCTGCCGTTAAAGCACATCTTGTTCGTTTCATTTCATATCCATTGTGGTAGTGTATAGAGCCAAAAATGTTAGAATTGTGTTGATGGCCCAATATTTATGGACCTGACTGTATAAAATCAATAAAATATAGCATAACCAGCATGATGCTATGTTATGTTACCTTAGAAAGAAGGCTTTTGCTTGCAAGCAATGTGTGTTAAATGTATGCATTTCAGTAACTTATTAAAGAGGTTTTCCCAAGACTTTTATCTGATCGGTGGGGGTTCAACACCCGGGTTGTCAAGAAGGCACCAACTCCCTCAGCAGTCTTCTCTCAGCTCACCAAGAACAGCGCCACACATTATACAGTGGCTGTGCTTGGTATTGCAGCCCAGCCCTATTCACTTCAATGGCCATTTGACCAATGAATGTGATGTCACATGGCCTAGGCTAAGCTGCGAGAAGACCACGAGAGCTTAGTCCAAAAAAAATATATATGGAAGAAATGAACTCCCCCCCCCCTTTAGGGTCCATTCACACGTCCGTTGTTTCTTTCCTGATCTGTTCCGTTTTTTGCTGAACAGATCTGGACCAGATCTGGACCCATTCATTTTCAATGGGTCCTAAAAAAAAAATCAGACATTGAGCTGTCCGTTTTTTTTCAGGACCCATTGAAAATGAATGGGTCCAGATCTGGTCCAGATCTGTTCAGCAAAAAACGGAACAGATCAGGAAAGAAACAACGGACGTGTGAATAAGGCCTAAGAGGAACAAACAATTTAAAACTGCTGACGTACAGCAGTATTGGTAGTATCAACGTGGTGCTGTAGTGAGTGTTTGACTTGTCAATAGCCCAAGCGTACAGTTGTAGATGCATTCTTGAAGAATACTAATATTAGCAATGCTATTCCAATTGTACACTTGGACTACTCTCGGTCAATCACTCACTACAGCGCCACTCCTTAAAGCAATTGTGAATACTACCAGATATACTATTAATACTACTGTACATCAGCAGTTTTAATAGTTTGTTCCTCTGGGGGGGGGGGGGGGTCTTTTCTTCTATATTTTATTTTTTGGACTGTTAACTTTTAAGAAAAATAATAAAAATGAATTCTTTAAATATAATGGTGTGAACAAACAGGATATATAACCCTAGGGTAAATTTTCAATATTCATTTGTCCATTACTGGGTTTTAGTAAGTTTGTTAGCAAAATCTTCACAAGGATCTTACGCAATACAGTGCCAATAGAAACTATAAACGCTTGAAATAATGAATTTCTGCCTTAGGTTTAAAATAATAATAACCTCTCACATACAATACAAACTATCTCCTGAACAAAGACATTTGTTATGTTCTCTCATGTTCAGGGCTAGGCCCAAACTTATTTTGGCCCAATTTATCATGAGTTTGTTTTCTGCTTGCCTGAAGGCAAAATTTGTGATCAATGAATTCCATTGTACATGAAGTTTTCCCACAAAAGTCAACCTAAAAAAAAGTCCTGGTTGATAGATCACTATCCCTTTTGATCAATAGATGTAATTGTGTAGTTAATTACCACTGTGGAAAATTTTGGTAAATGGATTTGAAGATTTTGAAGGAATTTTCCAGGTGTAAGCCTAAAAATGCTTGTTAATCATCAGCACATTTCCCCCATGTAAACAGGGAATATGCCACCAGAATAATGTAAAGTGCATGCAGGATGAATGATCATAATTACAGTTATTCTTCCCACATATTTTCGATTGGCCCATGTAAAGCCTGTTTAACCCCTTAATGACCGGGAAATTTTCGTTCATTTTCGTTTTTTACTCCCAGCCTTCCCAAAAGTATTTTTCTAATGGAACCATTTATGGTTGCATACAATGGGAAACAGGAAAAAAAATTATAAATGGGATGGAATTATAAAAAAAACACAATTCTGACACAGTTTATGGGTTTTGTTTTTACAGTGTTTCCTATGTAGTAAAACTGACCTTTACTTTCATTCTCTGTGTCAAGACTATTATAACGGTATCTTACATGTATAGGATTTCTTGCATTTTAGTGTTGAAAAAAACCATATTCCTACCCCCATAACTTTTTTATTTTTATGCATGCAGAGCTGTGTAGGGGTAATTTTTTCTGGGGTGATCTGTACTTTCTATGGATAGTTTGTATGACTTTTTGATCACTATTTATTAAATTTTTTGTGGGAGCTGAAGCCCACTAATGCTGAATGCATTAGCTTTGAAGTTTATGAGAATTACACTAAGTTCCTATGGAGCCCCGCCACAAGCAGGCTCTCCAAAGGAACTAATGTGCAGCAGCCTCCTGTCACACAGGATGACAGGGGCTGCTGCATATACACTCTGGCTCCACGTTCTCTGCTGGAGGGAGCCGGAACACACCTGTAAGCGCATTTGAGCCTCCATATGCTATGGTCACATTTGACCATGGAATCTGAAGGATTAAAAGTCCACGATCGGTGTTACCACTGTTGGTGGACATGAGCCCCAGGTGCCTACCTTTTCAAACAGCAGGCACTCAGCGGCTACAGTGCCCACTGCACGCGCAAGCAGGCGCTATATATATATATATAGTCCCGACCGCTGAAGCATATATACGTAAGGCAGTCGGGAATGGGTTCAATTGCTGACATTTTTGATTGACTCATTATGGCCTTACACCAGGCTGTTTGAAACAGTGACAATATGTCATTAAATATGTACAAGTTTTTCACCTCCCGCTGATTATATCTATTTAGAGTCTCTTGTTGATCAATTTAAACAGATTCCTCTTTCTCCTATGAGCTTATTTGAGAGGGATGAAGGATGTTTGGTAGTCAAATGCCTGTGGAGAGTCTTCCGACCATTGGTTCTTCGCAGACATCCAATGCTTCTTCTAGTACTACCAGTGGTTCTTCTGGTTCTTAGTCTGGATCAAGAAAATGAACACATATTTTTAAAGATATGTTCTTAGAATTGTGTGCACCTCAATCTTTAAGTTTAGATGATTAGCTTTCCTTAGCATTATAGAATTAACATTTGTTTTACATATGTCACTCTATTAGAACCCCCTGTACTGAACATACTCACCATAACAAGTATACAAAAAAGGCTGCAATAATGCTGTGTAACCACAGCACCTATTCATTTTCCTTAGAAACATTACTTATGCCTGATCCTGATGTTCATGATGCAGATTACATGCGTTTTTGTCTATTCCTCTACCAAACTCATTTTCTTTTCGAAGTCTTTGGCAATGGTCTTAATACCTGCCCACTCTCAAAGTTCTGTTCTGCCCCATTGGTTGTAAACCTCATGGTTCTGGGATACAAATATTTTCCACTGCAGTTTTTCCACTGTGTTGTCCTTCTCCATTTTTATTGTATTTTTGTAAAATGCTTTTTCTTGTGTCCTCAGTTATTCTTTTGATGGAATAAATTGTAAAATTCTTTCTTTGCCAGTGTAATGTTATGGAGCATTTAGAAGTTAATTCTCACTTCTTTCTTGAAAGTTTCTGCCGCTTGCAAATGTAAGTAGGACTGCTACTCTCCTGCTGTTTTGGCTTGATCTCACAGAGAAATACTTGCAATTGAGAAAGACATGACTTAGCCTCATAATGGGATATTAAGTCTCTAGTCTGTAGTGGAATACTATGGCATATGTTGAAACCAAGGTGTCACATAATTTCGTGCCAGTGTCTTTCTGATCCCAGTCTGTGGTGAAAACACAGCAAATACTTGTTAAAAAATTCTTAAGATGTGGTTCATTAGTTGAGTTCTACACTGTCTACTTTCTCATAGTCTACCTCGCTTTATGCCAAGCAGCTGTCAGCCTCCTCTTGCTAGGATAATAAGCTTAATAATAAGCACATTAGTGATCCCTATGTCGTTATAGCTATCTATATTTATATCGTAGCTGACTATAATTTCTAACTCTGTATACCTACCTGCAAGGTATTGTAGTTGTAGCAAACTAAATGGCCTGCTATGTTTAACCCAGGCTATTCATTTTCAACATCTGTTTCATTCTGCAGGGCGGCCAAGAAGGTTTTACTGTAAACAGTTCCTCAAATTATATTAGGAAAGAAGCAATGCAGAGGCGGAGGACTTAATGGAAACAATAGCCATCCCCTAAATCCCTTGGGTTTATTTTGCAAGAGGCTCCTAATTAAAAGATAAGAAATATGTTTGGGTCTTGTTATGTAGAACAGCAGATTGAATAGTAGGACTTAGAAACAAGACATTGGCCTGTCCTTGCTATGGTATTACTGTCCCCAGCAATGTTCCAGGCTACTATTGCTAGCTTTGTTCTTCTTCATCAAGATGCAGCTAGAAGTTGCGCAACCTGTAGCTGTGCATTGCAGGTGATGCACGTCCCCCCAAGTGTCCACCATCACAGATCACTAGTAGAGCAGCTAAATCCAGGAACAGTACTCAACAGTGATCAAGATGAAATTAGGTTTATAGAAGATCCAATGTCACCAGAAGAGAAAACTGTGAGCAGTGTTTCGGGCTCACACACCCATTATCAAGCTGAATGTGGAGGTGGATTGGGAGCAGTTGGCAGTTTGCACACCAAAGACAAAAGGGGCTAGTTATGGTGCCCAATTTTACTATCCAGTACAGAAAGGGCTGGTGTTTGTTTCCCCCTTCGTCTTTCACCCCTTACACTTGAGCCATATGTTGCTTTATTGTTTTTGCATCAGTTTGAAGTTACATATTTAATGTTATGTTCTTGATTCATAGGGATAATGTCTTAAAGGGAACGTGCCATCATGACCTATTATTTAATCTTGAAACATATTTTTAGACTTTTTTGGTGATTTTTTAAAAAAATATATAAAATTGTTCGCTGCCCAGTAAGGCTACTTTCACACTTGCGTTCGGGGCGGATCCGTCTGGTATCTGCACAGCCGGATCCGCACCTATAATGCAAACGATGGTATCCGTTCAGAACGGATCCGTCTGCATTATATTTCAGAAAAAAATCTAAGTCTAATTGTTAGTCAGACGGATCCGTCCTGACTTTGCTTTGAAAGTCAATGGGGGACGGATCCGTTTGAAATTGCACCATATTGTGTCAACGTCAAACGGATCCGTCCCCATTGACTTACATTGTAAGTCTGGACGGATCCGTTTGGCTCCGCACGGCCAGGCGGACACCCGAACGCTGAAAGCTGCGTTCAGGTGTCTGCCTCCTGAGCGGAATGGAGGCGGAACGGAGCCAAACTGATGGATTCTGAGCGGATCCTTATCCACTCAGAATGCATTGAGGCTGTACGGATCCGTTCGGGGCCGCTTGTGAGAGCCTTCAAACGGAACTCGCAAGCGGAACCCCGAACGCAAGTGTGAAAGTAGCCTAAGCCTAATAATTAGTTGATCACTTTTCTGCAGTAATCACATTATCACCACATGGGGCATTCCAATGACAGATAACACCTATATGCAGATAACACAGGATCCACCATCACAGTAGATGATTGTAACAGCTAATCTACCCCTTCCTTGCACAATGATCCAATGAGTCTCCTCCACACTGTTATGTTTGTGGCCCCTGTGGCTGCTGTAAAGCATATCTCTAAATGCTGTTAACAACAGCTCAGGCAAGATTGCTGCCCCCATAAACGTGCATAGAAAAAAATATATCAATAAGGGTACTTTCACACTAGCGGCAGGAGACTCCGGGCAGGCTGTTCTGGTGGGTGAACAGCCTGTCGGATCCGTCCTGCTGCTATTTCATGTGTGCCCCCGGACTGCCGCTATTGACTATAATGGAGGCGGAGTTCCGGCGGCAGCACGGCAGCGCACGCCGAGAGGCAGCCAGACTAAAAGTACTGCAGTATTTTTAGTCTGGCTGCCTCTCAACGTGTGCTGCCGCCAGAACTCCGCCCCCATTATAGTCAATGTGGGGGCACACGTGAACTAGCGGCAGGACGAATCCGACGGGCTGTTCACCCACCGGAACAAAAATTTGAAAAAATAACATGTGGGTTTGTTAGTCCAGGTAGTAGATGAGCTCTGTTCTTCTGTCAGATGTGTGACTTAACAGCAGAAGCCATTCATAGCAATTGTCAGCAATTTGGTCACATATAATGGGAAGAATAGTAGAGGATGCTGAGCTCAGCTCTACTCAAGGGGATGACAGTAAGATGCAATATCCAGAACAAGACAAATGTGGTGTGACAGAGGCCAACCTAAAATAAATACAAAAAAATTACATGGATACAAAATATCAAAAGACACAGTGCAGTGTCTACACATAAGTGTGATGTCATGATAAACATCTCTCACCCAATCTCTCCCTAATATACAGAATACTTTGTGGCCAATGATGTGAACTTGAGAAAGAAAGCCCCAAAATAGACATTGGATAAACAGCAAAAAATGTCCCGCATGGAGCTACACCAGACATATTTACTTTCTTACTTCACAAAAATCTACTCTACAATTGTTGGTAATTAATTTAGATTCATACCGTAATTGAAAAGGGTTTTCCAGGATTACTGTGGTTTTTAACAGATATGCTCATGCAGTTGCTTACCTCATGTACATTCTCCCCATGTTTTTTTTTTATCGATTTGGACTCTCCTGACCCGTTTTCACCATGTAAACCAATCACTCTGGCTTGTTTCCCTCTTGTATGAACTTCCTGTTGCTGTATCCAACCAAACCCATGATGCTTTTCTCCTTTCTCTGTCGTAGCTCCAGCACCGCCCCTAACCACGCCCAGCTAGTTTACAGCTCCTTTCACCCAGCCAGTCACATAGACTCCCCTATCACTGCCCCGCCCATGGACATAACATCACAGTAAATAAGAAAGAGCTGCATGGACACGGTCATGTGACCACAGCCCAGAACGGAAAATAGTAGCACAAAGTGTAAAAGAAATAAACTACAAAATTACAGCTACCTCCATAAATGATTATTTTACAGGATGTTCATACAAACAGGAAAATCCCTTTAAGATGCACAGGGAGCAACTATTGTTACCCTTGAAGAAGCCTCTGTTCAGTGGCAATACACATGGGAATAGCATCTCTCCTCCTACACTTAGGGGCATATTTATTAAGACCAACGTTTTAGACAGCAGTGTTAATAAAGCCCTATAATTGGCGGTGGATCCGCCAGAGTAATGAAGAGGCGCCAGCCTGTCCATAACTTTGGCGTATCCTCCACAAGTGGTAAATGTAAGCCAGCTTCCTAGCTGTCTTACATTTAGACCTTTTTCTACACCTGAGATAGAAAATGGTGAATTATTTTGCATGCATTTCTTTGGTATTTATTTGAGGTTGGCATAGCCTTTGCACGCCACCTTTTTTATTTTTTTTTGATTGTCTTCTGTTTTCGATAGTTGACTTTGCAAGGATAATATTTCAGCTTGCAATTTGTTTACTGGAAAAATCAGAATTGCGTTATGGATTCCGTTACCACGGACCACAACGCAATTCTATGACGGAATGCATAACGGAATGCCTTTAGAGGCATTCCGTTATTCATTCCGTCATAATAGAAGTCTATGGGCTGCATAACGGATCCGTCCCGTTTCCGTTATGCAGGAGAGGACTTTCTGTTAAAGGCATTCTGTTATGCATTCCGTCATAGAATTGCGTTACGGTCCGTGGTAACGGAATCCATAACGCAATTCTGCTTTTACCAGTAAACGAATCGCAAACGAATTTCATAAGCGGAAATTCGCTGATCTCTAGTGGCGTTGCCTTTGAAAGAAAGCAGATGCCTTTTTCTAATTCTGGACATGCCCTTTATACTGAATCATTCTTTTTTTATGACATTTATTTTAGTTTTTTACAAATGAAATCATCTTTATAATAAAACAAATAATAGAGCAAATATTGGTATAACTCCTCTGCAGCTTTCTTAGTCCAGGTCAGATTTTTATCAGTTCTGCTTGCAAGCATCCTTTCCAAAACTATTCCCCAGTGAGTATGACTCCTTATGGAAGCATATTGTACTCATGTGCAGGGCTGAAGAAATAAAGGCTGCAAAACACTTCCATCCAGTTGATTATTGAAAGCGTGTGTGGCTCCATTTAGATGCACACTTCTTGCCTAGATTTGGGAATCGCTCTGTTCTCATCCTGGACCATTGCCTGCATAGGGATTTCACTTGTGGCAGTGTTTTGATATGTTTTGTGTTGCTAACTAAAGTGTTGTGTTCAGAAACCATCAGCTTCCCCACCGATCCAAAATGATCTGGCCCCATCGCCAATTCCAGGAGGTGAAATTAGCTATTCACAGGAATGTACCATTTGACAAGGGACATTATTTTTCTCTTCTTTTCTAATGTTATCGATGCATGGAACACATTACATTTCATTCTTGCCAATTCGGTGCAATGCAAGTAAGTCTTAACATCTTTTTTTTTCAAGATTTTATTGCATTTTTTTTTTTCAAATCAGACCTACAAATTACACACATTACGGGCCAAGAAAGCAGACATAAAAAATGTAATCTATCACTTTTTCATATAGTCCCAGTGTGAGTTGAAATAAACCAAAGCACATTCACTCTCGGCATCACAGCGTAAATTTTTTTCCCTCACTTAAATAGAACAGATTTTTACAATTAAAACAAATAAAGTCAATTCCCTTGCTGCTGCACTAAATGCTAACAATTTACTTTATCCTTGATGGGTTTGGTGAGTTATAAACAGAGAAAGCAATTGATCTCACACAAAAAAGAAAGCAATAACGATTATGTAAATGTATTAAATTTGCAGATGCTCTACCATAGTAAGACCTTGTTGACTTTATATAGAGATATTTAATAATGGGTATCCAGCTTGTAAAGGCATGCACATGCTCAAACTTACCGTATGTCTTTGTGGAACTTTTTGTCTTTACAAAGGACTTGAACATGGACTACAAAATTTAAAAAAATTAGAAAATATGTTTTTTGTTGTTTTAGAGGAAACTCACTTATTCTAGTGGAACCAGGAATGAATAGCTTTGAAGCATAACTTTTAATAGTAACTCTAAAATTAAAAAAATTATCAATGATGAGCCGATTAGTTGTCCCCTTATGCACGATTAGTTGTCCCCTTATGCACTCAGTGAAGGAAGTCAATATGCACACCTTCTGATAAATTCCAAAACAGGGTACACGGTAAAGAACCAGATAGTCCAACCTGATCCAGGGTTTTGCGGGGCTTTCGGTGTGGTGTCCAGTGGAACCAGAATGAGGTCACTGTGATGGTAAAACAAAGGGAAAACCATATAAAATGGGGATGGTAACTGTAACCTACCAGGGGGTGCTACTTTGAAGACCTAACCACAGAGCACTTGCCATGAGAAGGGCAACCCCGTCCGGAACCTGACCCTATATAAACAATGCCCTATATTGTCTTAGTGGACCTTCCCAATCTGTCTGATTCACTGAATCTCACTGACACTTACTGATTCATAAATTCATTACAACCTATGTCACATACATGTTTGTTAAAAAAAAACAACTTTTTTTTATATAAGACGTGCACAAAGCCTGTTTGGAGGCTTTATACTAGGTACTGCCATATGGTGCCTCTGTAAAATGCTGTATTACGGAGATATTCTCCCCTTTGTAATATTAGACTGCTATGCGAGCTGGATTTCCACCCGGAGGTTGTACAGGGTCGTAATATGGTCATGAGTGTAAACCATGATTGTATATCAAACTCCTAAACTACTATTTTCTTGTATTGCATTTCTTGTTTAGTATATTAAAAATAAAATTCCAAACAAATTATATTTCAGGCGTTTAATTACTAATGCACACCCAAATGCATTGTATTTATTCAACACCTACATTTGTATACATTTTAATTCATTGCATTGCATAATTATTGTTGTTTTTGTTTTATTTAAAACTGATATTTTTTCAAAGATTACAAAATTGCTCTTCATATGAAACTTTTTTTTTTACAAAAATATTTACTTATTTCCATGACTAAACGTTACATAAAAATACAAATCCTAATGCCCTAAACTTTGTCACTACAGTATTTCTGTTCTTTTCGCCGAGCTTAGATTGCAGCTGAGTGAATGTAGCACTATGGGGACTGGGAGAGGTAAATAGAATTTTTTTTTAACGCAATTTATTTCCAAGTCAGCTGGACCACCCTTCCACTAGGGATAGAGAGCGGAGAGTTTCTGAGCTACACAGACCTAATTCAAATCCCCCACCCACCCCCCTTTGACTTAAACCAGCTGCATGTCAGGATTTTTTATATTGTTCTTGGTATTCTTTGTAATACATACTGATGGGAATGTTTATTGCATAAGTTCTGCCATTGTCATTACTTCAGTGTCCCCCAAATAATTCTGATAGATACAATTTAACACTTCATTTATCTGGTTTTAATAGAAAAAAAAACGACTTTAGTACCACTGGTATTAAATCCTATTTATCTGGTTTGTTTATTTATTTGAAAACATGAGTTTTTTTGGAATGTTTCATAAAAACATGCTGGATTCTATTACAATTTGCACAAGGCGGGTAAAAATTTTCAGCCCAGGAAATTGATTACAGTTTTGTGGTGCAGATACGATATCGTTTTAAAGGAAATAATCTGTAAAAAAGGAAAAGACATTCCTATCTTATTACATCTTGGTATTTTAGGTGATTCTTGATGAGGTTTTCTGTACTCCATATTGAAGGCAAGAATTAGAAGTACTGTATAATTTTTTATTCTCTTTTTTTCCAATTTCTGAAATATTTGTCATATTCCAATAGATCATTCTCAAAAAATAAATAAGAAATTATAATGTTTTTTTATTTCTGAAGTTAATCAGACAAGAAACCCTTGAAGCTCATACTTTAGTTTCTTGCTAATACATTAGCCATAGGTCATCAGCTGTTTTTCCAAGTTCAGAGTATTCAGATTGAGCGTTATTACACCAATTCTTGCTTAAAGAAACCTTTGATTCATTAGTAAATCTAGCTTTCCCTAGCTAGAAATAGCATTTTTAGGCTAGGGAAAGCACCATGGAAATCATGTGTATCTTACAAGTGTTTATTTAGTCACTCCTCCATGTGTCCATATGTCATCTGTATTGAATCAGTATGCCATCAGTATGGCAACCATTTTTCAAAATGGATGTCTGTTGTATTTCAGTTTCTTCCCTAGAAGACAGACCATCAGTATTAAGCCTCAGTCACATGTCCGTGCTCAAATCCGTGAGAAGGTGGTCAGTGATGCATCCGTGAAGCTGTCCGTGAAGGATCCGTGTTGGGTCTGTGTGTCCGTTTTTTGCTTTCCATGTGCCATCCGTGTTTCACTGACACTGACCAGCTGAAAAATAATTTTCAAAGCATCTCTTCTTAATGATCCGTGAAACACGGATGGCATCTGTGTTGCATCCGTGGTTTACACGAACCCATAGACTACAATGGGCGTGATGGATCCGTGAACACGGACAAAATAGAGCATGCATCCGTGCTAAAAACATGGACCCACGGACCGTGCTAAAACACTGATGTCTGAATACACACATTAAAATGAATTGGGACTGTGAAGCACTGACGTGTGAATGAGGCTTTACTATAGTGTCTGTAATACTGAAGCAATGCTGATGAGATACTTATGACATACTGATGCAACATAATCCGTAACTTATCACTATTATAGACGTTAACCAATTTGCTCAGGTAAATCAGCCTCAGAGATGGAATGATGTCCCGCCATACATGCAGAATAATTCTTTTAATCTGGTAAAGTGATTTCATAACATTTTAAATAGCCCCTGTGTAAATTAAATTAAACATAAAAACTTTATTTTCTGCGGTTTTCGTGGTATGCTCCGCTGCGGAGCCTGTTTACACCCAGGCTGCTGGAGTTTTGAGCGTTCTAGAAGTTCTCTAGTTGTCAATGGTACATAGTTTTTCAACATGTTAATATTCATTAAATCAGAAAAATACTGATAGAAAGAGAAATATGTTATAAGTTATATTTTATGGGCCAGCGCATATTCTATAAACTGTAGAATGAGGAAAACTGGTCTTGCAGTTAACATCTATTACATTCGACTCAGTGTTTAAAATGATGCAAGGTGAAATTTGAGACATGTCATAAAATCTGTTTTAATTGCTTTTGCGAGTACTGCAGTTG
Source organism: Bufo bufo (assembly GCF_905171765.1). NCBI lineage: Eukaryota > Metazoa > Chordata > Amphibia > Anura > Bufonidae > Bufo > Bufo bufo. Next base: position 441,708,047 of record NC_053393.1, on the reverse strand, counting down.
GCACGCATGCATGATATTTTTTTAATCCAAAATGATTATATTTCTGTAAAAACAATTATAATGCTGGAATAATTGCTATTTCTACAACCCTAAGCACTGCAACAACTGGCAATTACTCCAAACTATACAAGAACATGCAACATGATCAAATGAAATTTCTTTGTGCCCCAAAAAAATCAAATGCAATTTTTTTATATAAATAAAATGGCATGGAGTCAATGTAATATGGTAGGACTTACTGTATCTACTCTAGAGGTGGGCCATTTCTAGCTTTTTTTAAGGAAGAGGTTCAGCTCGGGGTCTGCTCACATTTGCATTGTGACAGGTTTCAGATTTTTTCATGGCAAGTGTAGTGCAGTCTGCAGCGTTGCTCTTACCATCAAAAATACCTTTTTGAAAGGGAATGTGTCATCAGAAAAGTACCTATTATTTAAATCATTTTTTTATGTACATTTTTTTTTGAATTTCTGGAAAATATCCATGTCTCTGTATATATTTATAAAAAAAAAAATCCTAAAATCATGCAGTTTTTGCACTGGCCAATAGGCTTAAAATATATAAAGGCTTTCTGTTCACTGAGAGCAGATACATGGGTCATAGACACAATGGACAGGAGCTGACCCCATTGACTAATATGGGGGAGTTTTCTAGGCATGTTCTGTGACCTGTGCAGAAGTCAGGAGGGAGTAGATAAGCTGTGATATTACCTATTGTGAAGGGTGATTCTGTGTTATCTATACAAAGGTGATATCTGTCATTTTAATTCTGCCTGTGGTTATAATTAGAGATGAGTGAATTTCATATTTTTAAATTCGTTCACGCTTCGTTTGGTGGTAAAAGCAGAATTGCGTGATAGATTCTGTTACCACGGACCATAACGCAATTCTATGACGGAATGTATAATGGAATGCCTTTAGAGGCATTCCGTTATTCATTCCGTCAAAATAGAAGTCTTTGGGCTGCAAAACTGATCCATCCTGTTTCCGGGAGAGTCTTCTACTGATGCAATCCGGTTTTCCGCTAGAGCAGCTGCTATGTCTAATGCAGCTAGACGGGCTATTTGGCTTAAATCATGGAAGGGGGATCAGGGTTCCAAATCTAGGCTCTTCTCTATTCCAGGTGAAGGGTCTAGGTTGTTTGGTTCTTCCTTTGATGACATCTTAGAGTAAGCATCAGATAGGAAGAAAGTGTTTTAAAAGACAGAGGGGTAGATAGAGTGACAGGAGATATAAGGATAGGTTTCTTAAAAGATCTTTTTTTTTGTCCAAGTCCCAGGATAATAGGTCCAAGGATAAACAACAATGACGCCAGGTCTCAGATGGGGGGAAGACTGTCACTTTTTCTCCCAGCCTGGAAGGCAATATCTCAAAACAGATAGGTCCTGGGGGTGGTAGAAAATGGATTCCGGATGGAATTCCTTTCTCACCTACAAAACTTTTTTGTTCATACAGCCTGTCCCAAAAACCTGGACAGGAGAAAGGCCTTGGAACTAGAAGTTCATTCCCTCTTAGACAAGTGGGTGGTTTGCTCTGTCCCCAAGACAGAGTGGGGCAAGGGGTTTAACTTCCCGCTTTTTTTAGTAAAAAACAAACAAATGGGACATACAGAGTGATATTAAATCTAAAGAAGTGAAACAATTCCCTGATATACAAAAAATTTCGGATGGAGACAATAAAATCGACTGCACAACTCCTCTTCCAGGATTGCTGAATGGCAAGCTTGGATTTGGAGGACGCATATTATCATGTCCCAATCCTCCCAAAAGTATTTGAGAACAGCTGTCTGGGTTCGGGGTGAATTACTACATCTCCAGTACAAAGCACTACCCTTTGGGGTTTTACAAGCCCCCAGACTTTTCACCAAAGTAATAGCAGAAATGGCGGCTTTTCTCAGACTGTCTGGAATTACACTAGTACCTTATCTGGACAATTTTTTAATAATCTCTCGATCAAAAGAAGAACTAGAAAAAAATATAAGGTTCCTTTGCTCACTTTTAGGAAATCTAGGATGCAGGATAAATTGGGAGAAATCATGTCTGGTTCCTTCGCAAATTTGTTCCTTTCTAAGAATTCATCTGGATTCCCGTATGCAGAAAATTTTTCTTCCGCTTTCAAGGAAAGAATCAATCAAGGAGCATGTATGGTCAGTGTTCTGTTCCTACCAGTGTACTTTCAGGGAAGCAATGGAGGTACTCGGGCAGATAACAGCAGCAATCGCGGCAGTACCTTATGTGCAGATTCACCCAAGAGAGCTGCAAGCAAACATCCTAAGATCATGGGACCTTCTCATTCCTTGGATCAGAGTTTCCATCTTTCCTCAAAGGCAAGATTCTCCCTGCTGTTGTGGACAATTCAAGAGAACCTGTCCTGGACATTCCTAAATTCGAACAAAATTACTACAGATGCCAGCCCTTGGGGTTGGGGAGCCCACTCCCAGGACAGGTGCTGGCAGGGGAGATAGTACTTAAACGTGATGAAAAAATCATCCAATTTCAAAGAATTGAAGGCAGTATAGATGGCTCTGAGGTTTGCAATACCAAAGGTGGAACACAGGAAGATTGTCTTCTATTCCGACAATTCTACAACAGTGGCCTACATAAACAGTCAGGGAGGAACAAGAGTCCCCTCCCGTCTACTCCTATGTCAGAACATTTTTCAGATAGCAGAGAATAGTGCCTAAACAAGGACATTTTTTCGCAAATAGTTCTGAGATATGTTCTTCCTACGATGGACCTTTTTGCCTCAAAAGCCAACAAAAAGGTGGAGAGGTTCTACTCCCTCAACCACTTGGATGACCCGTTACCAATAGACGGGCTAGCACAGAATTGGAGTCAGGAACTAGGATATGCCTTCCCTCCCTTTTGCCTTATTTTTAGTAAAAATTTAAGAAAATAGAGAAGGGAGGGGGCCTTGGTTATTCTGATAGCCCCAATGTGGCCAAATAGGTGTTGGTACTCCAGTCTGCTAAGAATGTCAGTGGAACCACTGTGGACTCTTCCATTGGAGGAAGATCTGCTTTTTCAGGGCCCAATTTTTCATCCCAACCCGAAGATTCTCCATATCTCGGTATGGATTTTGAGAGGGAAGTTTGGTCGGGAAGAGGATTATCCGCTAAAGTAGTCTCCACTATGCTTAAGAGTAGGAAGGCGGTTACGGCAAGAATATATAATAATGTTTGGAACATCTTTTCTGCCTTCTTAGCTCTTAGCCCAGACCCCTTTATGCCTCCGGAAATTCCAAAGATTTTGTAGTTTTTGCAATCAGGGCTTGACAAGAATTTTAAATCATCTACGTTAAAAGTCCAAGTGGCTGCTTTAAGTTATTTCTTTGATACCAAATTAGCAGACCATCCATGGATCAAAGGATTTTTGTCGCCAGCTTCTAGGATCCGCCCTTCTATACGGCCTTTGTCCCCTCCTTGGGACTTAAATACTGTTCTTTCGGCTCTGTCACAAAAACCGTTTGAACCATTAAGTTAAATTTCCATTAAATTGCTCTCTTTTAAGATGGCCTTCCTCTTAGCGATAACATCTGCTAGACAGATTTCGGAAATCCAGGCTTTCTCTGCCTTTCCTCCCTACACTACCATTCTAGAAGATAATGTGATTATAAGACCACTTCCATCCTAAGGTGGTTTCAGATTTTCATAGAAGTCAGGATGTGATTTTACCCTCCTTCTGTCCAAATCCAACCAATAGCCTGAAAGAAAAGTTCAATTGCCTTGATGTTAGGAGGTGTTTCCTTTTCTACCTAGAATCCACATCAGCATGGAGGATCGACGAGAATCTACCTATTCAATTTGTGGGTAAAGCTAGAGGGCACAAAGTCTCTATTAGTGTTATTGCCAGATGGGTTAAGAACACTATTTCCTTGGCTTATTCCTCCCTTAGACTGACTCCTCCTACAGGTTTCGGGGCTCATTCCACTAGAGCTGTGACAGCCTCTTGGGCAGAGAAGGCAGATGCTTCTCTGGCTCAGATTTGCAGGGCGGCTACCTGGAGCTCCCCCCATACTTTTTATAGACATTACTGACTGCAGATGCGGACTCAGATGCTGCTTTTGGGATAAAAGTGCTACAGGTTGTAGTCCCCCCCTAATTTCTTCAGCTTATATTTTATTCTCGCATGGGTTCCGTTATGGGTGAGGGGAAAACAATAATTGCTCTTACCGATAATTGTTTTTCTTGAAACCCATGATGGCACCCCAAAAAATTTCCCTCCCAAAAAAAATAATAATAAAATGAAATATATATACAGTACAGACCAAAAGTTTTGACACACCGTCTCATTCAAAGAGTTTTCTTTATTTCCATGACTGAAAATTGTAGATTCACACTGAAGGCATCAAAACTATGAATTAACACATGTGGAATTATATACATAACAAACAAGTGTGAAACAACTGAAAATATGTCATATTCTAGGTTCTTCAAAGTAGCCACCTTTTGCTTTGATTACTGCTTTGCACACTCTTGGCATTCTCTTGATGAGCTTCAAGAGGTAGTCCCCTGAAATGGTTTTCACTTCACAGGTGTGCCCTGTCAGGTTTAATAAGTGGGATTTCTTGCCTTATAAATGGGGTTGGGACCATCAGTTGCGTTGAGGAGAAGTCAGGTGGATACACAGCTGATAGTCCTACTGAATAGACTGTTAGAATTTGTATTATGGCAAGAAAAAAGCAGCTAAGTAAAGAAAAACGAGTGGCCATCATTACTTTAAGAAATGAAGGTCAGTCAGTCAGCCGAAAAATTGGGAAAACTTTGAAAGTAAGGGCTATTTGACCATGATGGAGAGTGATGGGGTGCTGCGCCAGATGACCTGGCCTCCGCAGTCACCGGACCTGAACCCAATCGAGATGGTTTGGGGTGAGCTGGACCGCAGAGTGAAGGCAAAAGGACCAACAAGTGCTAAGCATCTCTGGGAACTCCTTCAAGACTGTTGGAGGACCATTTCAGGGGACTACCTCTTGAAGCTCATCAAGAGAATGCCAAGAGTGTGCAAAGCAGTAATTAAAGCAAAAGGTGGCTACTTTAAAGAACCTAGAATATGACATATTTTCAGTTGTTTCACACTTGTTTGTTATGTATATATTTCCACATGTGTTAATTCATAGTTTTGATGCCTTCATTGTCATGAAAATAAAGAAAACTCTTTGAATGAGAAGGTGTGTCCAAACTTTTGGTCTGTACTATATATATAGATATAGAAAAATATAATTAGTTTTTCTTTTTCATACATGGTAACAGTTTATTTTCCCTTGGGGTAGGTTTGGAAGGGATATTATTTACCGAATTGGTTCCCTTCTTTACCTCTTTTGATCTTTTTCTTCTGGTTTTCTACCTTCTTTTTTCTACTCAGGTTTCTTGTCCTGGATGGGAGGTCCTGGTCGCATGGGTGCCATCATGGATTTCAAGAAAAACAATTACAGCTAAGAGCAATTATTGTTTTCTTGAATACAGTCCTGTAGGTGTAAACCAAATCACAAATGCACTATGTGAACGAGTCCTAACCAAATGCCAGGATGTTTTTTTCTTCTATTCTCATTATATACCAGGGGTATCGGTTGTTCAGCATGTTTCTTTATTTTTTGTTGTGTTCAATACAAGTGCCCATTTTTCTTATGTCCCTATATATTTTACTGGGCCAGTCACTTTTTTCAGTTTTCTACACAGGTTGATAACTCGTCCATATGCTTCCCCGAACATCTGTCTAGCAATCTCAGTACATAATCTCATCTTTGTCTTACAGTAACATGTTATGCACCTTTAAAGTAAACTATATACTAAGTTAATTTATGTATATAAAATCTGATACGATTTTATGTACACAAATATCAACTAGTTTACGTTTTAGCCTTTTCAAGTCATGTCAGGTATGGTGGTCTTCAACATTGGTAGGTAATGTAATGTAATATCAGAGAAGAGAATATGTACTACTCGCTATAATTATCCTACGAGAAGCAATGCAGGGCTCTAATGTTTTGGCAGAGTGTATCAATGTAATTTGAGGTCATTATTTTAACATAATATTGAACATATGGAGCACGTTGAGAGATCAGCAATCAGTCACTTTACAGATTAGGATTTTCCAGGCCCCGGTTCACATTTAGGTTACTTTCTATAAACACAGACTGTTTAGAATGCAAGTACAGTAGTCATCTCATTAAGGGGCTCTACAGTTTATCGTGGATAGATTGCTTTGACTCCTCCACTAGATTTTAGCATTGAGTAATAAATCTCTTGATTGAATTGGTTGAGCTGCCATTACATAAAAGAAATTGTAGGCACCGCAAACTGAAGAAAATGGATTTGGTAATAGGTAAATATAGTGTAAATATGGACTTTATACTTCATCAGGTCACGTCAGCACTTTTTGCCTACATTTACAAGTATTGTACAGTGTACTGAAATTATGTTGGCTTGAAAGTCCAACATATTGTTATTTAATTATTTCAGCTTATTATTATTATGTTTTATTATGTTGGCTTGAAAGGCAAACATATTGTTCTTCGATTTTTTTGTTTATTTTTCAGCTTATTATTCCGTTTTATTATTCTTAGCGCCCCCTCTCGTTCTATACTTTACTCCTACAGTTTTGGGGGTGCATACGCCAAACTTTCCACACTTCTTTGACCTATAGCGAAGTAATTTGCTTATGCTTTAATAAGTGATCCCACCCTCCACGCCCCTGCGGCGGAGCACCGAAGACCCCTTTTTCACCATTGACTTTAACAGGGAAAATTTTTAAATAGCTCCCACTCGCAGTTTTGAAGCTACACTCCCCAAACTCGGAAAACATATTGTTGATGTCAACCCGAATAAAAAGGTGAATTTTGGGGGGGACACCCCAAAGTGGGCAGAGCTAGCAACAGCCAATGAAAATGTACAATTTTCTTTACGCTACTCCTCCCACAGTTTTAGGAGTACAATTACGAAACTTTGCACACTTGTTCGGCACATACCTGAATAGGTTGCTTGTGATTTGTTAATCGATCCCACCCTCCCTGCCCATGGGGCCATAGACTTTCATTGGAAAATTGTAAACTTTTGCCACTCGTACAACTTTAAAGTTAAACTTACCAAACTTGGGTCACTTATTCATGGCGTCAACCTGAAAATTTCTGTCACATTTTGTGGACTCTAAAAAGTGGGCGGTGCCACAAACAACCGATTTTCCCTATTGACTTCAATGAGAAAATTTTAAAAGCTGTCATTCTCACAGTATTTAAGCCAGAGTACCCAAACTTGGCACCGTGGGTCACTGGGTGACTGGGATTAAAATTTATAAAAAAGTGGGTGGAGTCTACAATGGCCAATCAAATTTGAGCCATTTGTTTAAATGGAAAAATTTAAAACTGCCGCTGCTCTTAGACTGTTAATGGCAGGGTCCAATCAGATTTATTTGATTGATTTAAAAGGGAAAAATTTAAAATGCTGCCATTCTCACATTATTGATGTCATGGACCTTTAAATCTCACAAATGTGGTCATTGGGTGTTTCCACTTCAAGTCTAGAAAAAAATCGGCGGAGCCACCAACAACCAATCAAATTTCACTCATTGATTTTCAATAGAAAAAAATAAAACTGCTGCCATTTTTACACGTTAAATGCCATAATTTCCAAACCTTAAAGTGTTAGTCACTGGGTGACTGTGGTTCACAATTAGGAAAAAAAGGGGTGGGATAACAATTTCAGCCATTGACCTTAATGAAAAAAAGATAGGTGAACACATGGGACACATCCATGGGGGGGAAAAAAATAGATATAGTGGTGGAATAGTGAATTTATTTATTTTTTGTGATTCTAACAATAGCTACATTTGTATTCACATGGCTACCTGTCTCTAGGTGATGTTGTCATGTTGTTAATAAAGTTGCGTAAAAAAAAAAACATGCAGATATGCTTCTACTCTGGCAAACATGATGAGATGCTACAGGTAGTAATACTATACATACTGCATATGTTTTGCTCCTCAATACACTACTATTCACCTGTTAGATACCTGGATAGTTAATTAAATTCCAGAGGTCACATGACACGTTTGAGGGTCATATGACTGATGCCATCTTTAGTCTTAGTCTCTTATGAATGCATTACACAGGACTAAAATAAGCCTTTTTTTTACATAGGCTACTGCATGGAGGTAATGAAGGTCTGCATGCAAAATTTTAGATACATGTATATTAGACAATTGAATAATGTTCTATTCTCTAAACAAATAACTGTAATAATTTAAACCAGAATGCATCTTTACAAATATTGTTGTAACTTGAACCATAGGAGAGTTTCTATGACAGGTTCAGTCAGCTGGATATATACTTATATATGTATGTGTATATTTATGTTCATGTTATAAATATGTATCATTATCGTCTTCTCTCTGTAGAGATTAAAAGCAGCTTTATCCCATCACCCTGGAACTATATCTAATGGAAATATGAATTCAATGGGACACATGATGGAAATGATGAGCAGGAACAGTCAGGAACAGTCTCCACATCATCATATGCACTCTCATCCTCATCAGCATCAAAATCTCCCGCAACATCACCCATACTCTCATCAGCAGCACCAGCAGCCGGCACATCATCCCCATTCTCAGCCTCATCACCAAGGACATGCTCATCATCACTCCCATTCACATCTGCACCCGCATCAGTCACACCACCAGACGTCACCACATCATCCCCTGCACAGTGGCGGACAAGCACAGGTCAGTGTCCATGTAGTTCACTGTTATGTTGATAATTGCAAGCACACCTTGTCATATGAGGATGGACATTACTAGAGATGTTGACTAGTATAACTTCATATGCTGCTTCATACGATTGTAGTGTTCACAATGTCCTATGTATAAAAGCAGAATTTGCACTTTGAAATTAAAAGTTTGTCCAGGAATTTGTAATTTCAGATTCTTTCCAAGTGGTAATTTATTCAGAAATATATTGGTAAAGTTATAGGATTGTGTAGACAAACATGTCAAGGGACCTCCTTCAATAAACCACATCGTTTGGTATTTTTTTTGCACCGATTTTAAAGTGAATGTCCATCTATTATCATCATGTCATGTGTAGGTACAAATTACTGTGATGATCGATTTCCTAATATGGCCCTGATATATCAAGACCGACATGTGCTACGCTGCTCTTTTTGGACCCTGCGCTGCCTGAGCAGGCATTTCATTTATGACCAGGCGCAAACCTCCTCCGGCAGTCCATGCACCAGACTGAAATGTACTCCAGCTCATAGCTAGGGTAGATTTCAGTCATCATTTATGCCATTTATGATAAATGTACTGTCACCCCACCCTTGAGAAGCTATTCAAAAAAATTGAAAGGAAAAGGTGACATAAAAATGGCAGTTGCGATTAAAAAAATTCAAAATGGCATTTGAAAAGTCTTAAAAATGACTTTTTTATGCCAAATCCATGGTATGAAAGGATGATAAATCTCCCCCACTATCTTTACATTGGTGACTGCTCAGTTTTTCTGAAAGAGTGTACCTGTCATGTTACTTGACTTATGGTTTATTTGCTTTCATACTGTATTGTATGCAGTTTTGTTTTTATTGAAGTTTGTCCCTGCTATCTCCCTGTAGCCTGGCTCTTATATAATCAGCCCCTTCCTGTGTTTGGAAGCCATTTTATGTTAGGCTATGGTACCAGACCAGTCACATCTTCTGTTTAACCCTTGCAAAAAATTATTCTATCACCTACTGTTTGTGCATAATTGCAAAAATTTTGCCTGGAAATAAACCTCATCTGGATACAATATGTACGTCTTTCAATGGAGTTGAAGCTATCTTATATCTATTAAGGTGAAGTACTGGCCAATGCACACTACCATAAGCCATACTGTCTCATGAGCCTCACACTTGCAATGAACTGAGTCAGAACAACTCAAAATCCTCTGCATAGATATAACGTTCATATATTACAGTCTAGCAGCTTGCAGCCACCATCAATAGTAGCTTAAAAGTTTACTGTATACTGTGTTATTATTTAGTTCAATGTATACACAGTATGCAGTTAGTGCCTAGCTCCCCCTAGTGGAGACTCTAGGTAGCCAGAAATGTATTCTTTAACTCTTATTTTTATTTTAAATATTTTTAACATTTTTTAACACTTGAAAAAATGCCATGAATTTTAAATGGTTTTCATAGCACTTTTTACAAGCCTTTTTGGTGGTGTTTTTCATTTTTTAACATTTAAACATGACTTTTTTTGTGTTTTTAAAATTATATAAAGAGGCCTGTAAGAAATGGCCAATAAATGACATACCCAGAGTATGATGTGTTTTGAACAAAACTCCCACAAACCGCAAATATGCCACATGGCAATAAAAACAACATTATGTAGATTTTTCAGTAATTTGCTACAGACTGTAAAGTAACATCTGGTTGCAGCATTTTTCTTAAACACTGTTAAAAATGCCAAAAAGTTGTGAAAAATTCAGAAATACTGTGTATGAATCCAACCTTAATTTTCTTTCAGTTTTTTTTAAACACAATAAATCTAGGAAAAAATAGTCACCAAATATAAGTTTTTGCTGCAGTTCATAATGCAGGTATTCCAGGTATGAATCTAAAATGAAGGAAAACTATAAGTGAAAGACTAATATTTCTCCTATCTTTTCTATCCAGTCCTGATTTTGACTCAAGAAACATGAATCCAAAACTGCCCTAAAAGCAGCATATGTGAATCCAGCAATACATAGGCACAGCTCTCAACACATCACTATCACTCTAAGGCCTCTTTCACACGGGCGAGTTTTCCGCGCGGGTGCAATGCGTGAGGTGAACGCATTGCACCCGCACTGAATCCCGACCCATTCATTTCTATGGGGCTGTGCACACGATCGGTGATTTTCACGCATCACTTTTGCGTTGCGTAAAAATTGCAGCAAGCTCTATATTGTGCGTTTTTCACGCAACGCAGGCCCCATAGAAGTGAATGGGGTTGCGTGAAAATCGCAAGCATCCTCAAGCAAGTGCGGATGCGGTGCGATTCTCACGCACGTTTGCTAGGAGACGATCGGGATGGGGACCCGATCATTATTATTTTCCCTTATAACATGGTTATAAGGGAAAATAATAGCATTCTTAATACAGAATGCATAGTACAATAGGGCTGGAGGGGTTAAAAAAATAAAATAATAATTTAACTCACCTTAATCCACTTGTTCGCTCAGCCCGGCTTCTCTTCTGCCTTTATCTTTGCTGTGCACAGGAAAAGGACCTGTGGTGACAACACTGCGCTCATCACATGGTCCGTTACATGATCCATCGCCACGGTAAAAGATCATGTGACGGACCACGTGATGAGCGCAGTGACGTCATCAAAGGTCCTATTCCTGTGCACAGCAAAGATGAAGACAGAAAAGAAGCCGGTCTGCGCGAACAATTGGATTAAGGTGAGTTAAATTTTTTTATTTTTTTTTTAACCCCTCCAGCCCTATTGTACTATGCATTCTGTATTAAGAATGCTATTATTTTCCCTTATAACCATGTTATAAGGGAAAATAATAAAATCTACACAACACCTAACCCAAACCCGAACTTCTGTGAAGAAGTCCGGGTTCGGGTCTGGGTACCAAACATGCCGATTTTTCTCACGCGCGTGCAAAACGCATTACAATGTTTTGCACTCACGCTGAAAAATCACACATTTTCCCACAACGCACCCGCATCTTATCCAGCCCTAAAACATGACGCCCGTGTGAAAGAGGCCTAATTCTCGTAGGTGTTATCATTGCCATAGTGTTCTCTTTTTTTCTTAATAATCCACATACAGTACATTATAAAGATACAGAGGATTATGAAGTCATAGCAGGTGAGTCCTGCAGGTGAGTCGTATCATTAAAGAGAGTCTGTTAGCAGTTTTGAGCATGCTAAACTGCTGACAGCATTAGTTAGGGACTTTTGCGAAGTTTATATTAAGGGTCCATTCACACATCCGCAATTTCGTTCCGCATTTTGCGGAACGGAATTGCGGACCCATTCATTGCACTTCCGGGTCCGCAATTCCGGGTCCGCAATTGCGGACAAGAATAGGCATATTCTATTAGTGCCGGCAATGTGCGGTACGCACATTGCCGCTGTCCGTGTTTTGCGGATCCGCGAATGTGTGAATGGACCCTAACAGTAGTAATGTGAATATGATCTTTTATTCTTCTAGATTCTGCTCCTACAAGTGCCCTACAGGCAGAGCTTCACTGTGAACAGCACTTTCCTCTGTGCAGTGAGCTGCCTTAGGCTAGGTCTACACGGCGACATTTGGGGACATAGGGGACAGCTACACTGCAACATTTGTAGCGCAACATTTTGTTGCACCAATGTCGCGCAACAATTTTTATAATAGCAGTCTATGGTGTCGCACTGCAACATGCTGCGACTGCGACGCAACAGTCGCAGAAAAATCCATCTCGAATGGATTTTCTGCGACTGTTGCGTCGCAGTCGCAGCATGTTGCATGTTGCAGTGCGACACCATAGACTGCCATTATAAAAATTGTCGCGCGACATTAGTGCAACAAAATGTTGCGCGACAAATGTCGTCGTGTAGACCTAGCCTTACATCCCTTCTGCTCTAAGTGACATCTTCAGTGGTCTCCTGGTTGACAGCTGTAGCTGTCAATCAGAGCAGAAAGGCTATAAGAGCACTTCACAGTAAAACACCACCTCCTGAGCACTTGCAGCAGCAGTGCCTGGAAGATTAAAAGTACATATTCACAATACTCTGGATAATAAAAGCTCCACAAAAGGTATGTTTCTATTGCTCTCTCCAGCCAATACAGAGTGCTGTCAGCAGTTTATTATGGAAGAAAACAACTTCATATTCACAATACTCCTGATAATAAAGGATCCACGAAAGGTATGTTTGTACTGCTTTCCCCATCCCCTACCTACTGCAGTCAGCATTTTATCATGGAAGAATATAACTGCATATTCACAATACTCCTCATAATAAACACTCCACAAAAGGTATGTTTGTACTGCTTTCCCCAGCCAATACCTAGTGCTGTCAGCAGTTTATCATAGAAGAACCAAAGTACATATTCCTAATAATAATAAAAGCTCCACAAATTATATGTTTTTACTGCTCCCCCAAGCCCCTACCTACTGCAGTCAGCAGTTTATCATGGAAGAATATAACTTCATATTCACAATACTCCTGATAATAAAAGCTCCACAAAAGGTATATTTGTACTGCACTCCCCAGACCCTACTTACTGCTGTCAGCAGTTTATCATGGAAGAATAAAACTTCATATTCACAATACCCCTGATAATAAAAGCTCCACAAAAGGTATATTTGTACTGCACTCCCCAGACCCTACTTGCTGCTGTCAGCAGTTTATCATGGTCAGAACTGTTAACAGACTCCCTTCAAAACTATAATAGATAGATTATTGACAAGTTAGTGAATTGCCTTAAATTTGCAGTTGTTTAACTGAAGGCTGCGTTAAACAGATTGCTCTGAAATACATGTGCCATCTTTCTACAGGGAAAAAACAATTGTCCCAAACCAAAAACATACTTGATGAATAATTACCCTTTTTGACGTCAGGAGACAGCAATTATGCTTAAAATTGCAGTATTTTCCTTTAAGTAACCACTGAAGGAAAACACAAGACTGCTTTCAGATGCTGCTAGCAACTGCTGTCTAGTGCACACGTGTTGTCTGGTGGTTCAGCATGCTATATATGTACGAAGAAGAGGTGTTTAACTCAACCTCATAAATGCTCATCTGTGTAGTAAATACATTAAGAAGGAAACATCTTTTGGCTGGAATTCTAGTCAGACAGCAGATGTGTTACAAACAAGGCTGCAGACACATAAATTACTGAGCTCCCAAGTCTCAAAATTGTTGCGCTATACACTGTGTACAAATTAACAGACTGTCTTTTATGTGACAGCTATGCTGAAAAGTTAAAATTTGCTCTTTGAGCCTATTCATTTGCAGAGCTCATTACGAAAAAGATTAAAATCAGAACAGCCGTTACAGGTGCAGTTTTCAAATAAACAGGCTGTCCTGCAGACATCTACTTAAGAGAAAGAAAAGAAAACAGCAGTGTAAGGTGATGAGAGGCGGCATTACCTGTGCCCAATTTATTGCAACTACACTTTTTTACTATGCAGAATTTCCATTTAAATAACTGTCTAATTTATAGATAATTTGTGATGTCACCAAATTTAAAGATATCCTATTAAAGAAGTCCTTTCCATTCAAGATCCTCATTTATTAGGCAGGTTGGAGAATAGCTATGAAGAGTATATACTCATTTGGAGGATCTCGCACATCCATGCATTACATGGACAGCCCATGTACACTGCTCAAAAAAATAAAGGGAACACAAAAATAACACATCCTAGATCTGAGTTAATTAAATATTCTTCTGAAATACTTTGTTCTTTACATAGTTGAATGTGCTGACAACAAAATCACACAAAAATTAAAAAATGGAAATCAAATTTTTCAACCCATGGAGGTCTGGATTTGGAGTCACACTCAAAATTAAAGTGGAAAAACACACTACAGGCTGATCCAACTTTGATGTAATGTCCTTAAAACAAGTCAAAATGAGGCTCAGTAGTGTGTGTGGCCTCCACGTGCCTGTATGACCTCCCTACAATGCCTGTGCATGCTCCTGATGAGGTGGCGGACGGTCTCCTGAGGGATCTCCTCCCAGACCTGGACTAAAGCATCTGCCAACTCCTGGACAGTCTGTGGTGCAACGTGACGTTGGTGGATAGAGCGAGACATGATGTCCCAGATGTGCTCAATTGGATTCAGGTCTGGGGAACGGGCGGGCCAGTCCATAGCATCAATGCTTTCGTCTTGCAGGAACTGCTGACACACTCCAGCCACATGAAGTCTAACATTGTCTTGCATTAGGAGGAACCCAGGGCCAACCGCACCAGCATATGGTCTCACAAGGGGTCTGAGGATCTCATCTCGGTACCTAATGGCAGTCAGGCTATCTCTGGCGAGCACATGGAGGGCTGTGCGGCCCTCCAAAGAAATGCCACCCCACACCATTACTGACCCAATGCCAAACCGGTCATGCTGGAGGATGTTGCAGGCAGCAGAACGTTCTCCACTGCGTCTCCAGACTCTGTCACGTCTGTCACATGTGCTCAGTGTGAACCTGCTTTCATCTGTGAAGAGCACAGGGCGCCAGTGGCAAATTTTGGTGTTCTCTGGCAAATGCCAAACGTCCTGCACGGTGTTGGGCTGTAAGCACAACCCCCACCTGTGGCCGTCGGGCCCTCATATCACCCTCATGGAGTCTGTTTCTGACAGTTTGAGCAGACACATGCACATTTGTGGCCTGCTGGAGGTCATTTTGCAGGGCTCTGGCAGTGCTCCTCCTGTTCCTCCTTGCACAAAGGCGGAGGTAGCGGTCCTGCTGCTGGGTTGTTGCCCTCCTACGGCCTCCTCCACGTCTCCTGATGTACTGGCCTGTCTCCTGGTAGCGCCTCCATGCTCTGGACACTACGCTGACAGACACAGCAAACCTTCTTGCCACAGCTCGCATTGATGTGCCATCCTGGATAAGCTGCACTACCTGAGCCACTTGTGTGGGTTGTAGACTCCGTCTCATGCTACCACTAGAGTGAAAGCACCGCCAGCATTCAAAAGTGACCAAAACATCAGCCAGGAAGCATAGGAACTGAGAAGTGGTCTGAGGTCACCACCTGCAGAACCACTCCTTTATTGGGGGTGTCTTGCTAATTGCCTATAATTTCCACCTGTTGTCTATCCCATTTGCACAACAGCATGTGAAATTGATTGTCACTCAGTATTGCTTCCTAAGTGGACAGTTTGATTTCACAGAAGTGTGATTGACTTGGAGTTACATTGTGTTGTTTAAGTGTTCCCTTTATTTTTTTGAGCAGTGTATTTTGATGCATAAGGTGTAATGCTCAATTTGTTCAGGTTTCCCTAATTATACTGTAGATATTGACTGATCACAGGGTGATTTCAGTAGCCGGACACTCTATGATCAGCTTGTTGCCAGTGTATCTTCTAGCAAAATCGTTTGTCCATTGTGGACATCTCCTTTAGTTAAAACAAAAATGGTCTAGATATTTTTATCCGTCCTATTTGCTTTTATATTGTTTTTACAGTTCTGAGGGGTATTGGCTCTTATTGCAGAGATGTAGCAGTGTATGGAGATTTACTACAGGCAATGCTCTATTGACCAAAATTATGTAGATTTTCTCTCCTCCAAAAGGAGGAAAACTACCTCATACCAGCAAAACTAGAGACTCCTACTAAGGCCTAGTTCATACGATCGTTTTTTTTTTTTTGCGAGTGTACGGGCCGTTTTTTTATGTTCAGTATACGGTCCGTATACGGAACCATTCATTTCAATGGTTCCGCATTAAAAATGGAATGTGTTCCGTAAGCATTCCGTTTCCGTATTTCCGTTTTTCCGTTCCGTTGAAAGATAGAACATGTCCTATTATTGCCCGCAAATCACGTTCCGTGGCTCCATTCAAGTCAATGGGTCCGCAAAAAAAACGGAACACATACGGAAATGCATCCGTATGTCTTCCGTATCCGTTCCGTTTTTGCGGAACCATCTATTGAAAATGTTATGCCTAGCCTGTAATTACTGTATACTGTATATGCCATACTGAAAAACGGAACGGAAACGGAAACACAACGGAACTCAAAAACGGAACAACGGATCTGTGAAAAACGGACCACAAAAAACTATAAAAGCCATACATTCATGTGAACTAGGCCTAAAGGAAGAGACACCTAACTGTAGACACCTGTTTTGGGGTTCTTGCACCTCATTGGTACACAGCAGGGGGCAGTTCAGCTAGATGAGATGTCTTTGAGAGGTAATGTACATACTTTTTTTTACCAAAGAGCACTGCCTGACATAAGTCTTCATAACCAAAAAAACTTTTTAGTGAGAACCAGAATCCCCCAAGCTGCATCCAATGCTTCTCACCCAGCCAATCAGTGTCCTGTTTTTGTCCATGGAACACTGCCTAAGGTAAGTCTCATAAACTCCTAAATCTCTTCAATGAGAACCAATATCCCTCAGAACTTTAAAAGTAATAGAAAAGTGAATAAGACAGTTCTGAAGGGTACTAGACCTCATTGAAGAGATCTAGTGGTGTGTAGAGATCTACTTCAGGCAGTGATCCATGAACAAAAAGCAAGGTACTAGTTGACTGGACAAGAAGCCTTTGGCACAGCTCTTGGGGAAGTTCAGATTTTCGCTAAAAAGATCCATCAATTATGGAGACTTAAGATGCTGTTGAGGGCTAATTTACATACATTTTTTCCCCATAGAGCACTGCCTGACAAAAGTCTCCATAATCCATGGATCTTTTAGTGACAGCCAGAACCCCCTAGAGCTGTGTCAAAGGCATTGCATCCAGCCAGCCAGTTTCCCTGCTCTGTACTGACAAGGCAACTACCCAAAAACAGCTGTCTACAGAACAGTACTTTTGTCTGCAGATGAGGTATTGGCTTATTTAATATCTTAGTCGTGTCTGAAAGCCTATTTAAATGGTTGAACTTTGACTTATAGGATAGCTGTCTTACATCTAATGGCATCAGAGGCAGAGCTTGTTAAGAGCTCATTTGCATCCCTTTCTTCACAGGATTGTTTTAAACAGTCCATTAAACATATACCCTGGACATATGTGTACTGTTTTTTTTATGTCACTGTATAGAGCTATATAGTTGCAGCCATCAGCCATTGACTATCCTTAACCCCTTCATTACCAAGCCACTTCTCACCTTAAAGGGAACCTGTCACCAGGATTTTGTGCATAGAGCTGGGGACATGGGCTGCTAGATGGCCGCTAGCACATCTGCAATACCCAGTCCCCATAGCTCTCTGTGCTTTTATTGTGTTAAAAAAACATTTTGATCCATATGCAAATGAACCTGATATGAGTCCTGTGTTTGGAGATGAGTCCAGTGGAAAGGAGCCCAGCACCGCCCCGCGTCCTCCGAATCTCCTCCTTGCTGGCTGACGTCACAGAGCTGGAGCGCCGAAATCTCGCGATGTGCGAGCTAGCGCATGCGCAGTGTCGGCATCATGTTCATTCCCTGTGCTGGCATCAGCACAGGGAACAAACTACGCATGCGATAGCTCGCGCATCGCAAGATTTCGTCGCTCCAGCTCTGTGACGTCAGCCAGCAAGGAAGAGATTCGGAGGACGAATAAAGTGATCTTGAGTGGCTTACATAATGGAAAACACCCATAAATGGCCCCATTTTAGAAACAACACCCCTCAAATTATTCAAAACTGAGGTCACAAACTTTGTTAACCCTTGAGATGTTTTACAAGAATTAAAGGGAAATGTATGTGAAATTTCAAAATTTCACATTTTTTTGTAGATTTTTTATGTTAATCAATTTTTTCTTGCAACAAGGCAAGGGTTAACAGAAAAATAAAGCTCAATATACAAACTGCTCTATGGGCACGTGACAGTGGTCAGAAGGAAAGGAGCGCCATATGGATTTTGAAAGCAGATTTTGCTAGAATGATTTTTAGACCCGATTTTGTATTTGAAGAGACCCTGACGTACCTCTACAGTGGAAACCCTCAAAAAGTGACCTCATTTTGGAATATAGAATATATTAAGGGGGGTACTGAGCACTTCAACCCCCTAAGCGTTTTACGGAATTTGAAAACACTTGGCAGTTAAAATGAAAAGTTTTATTTCTTCCAATATAATGTTGCTTTAGCCCCAAATTTTTAATTTTCACAAGGGGTAACAGGAGAAAAATCACCCCATAATTTGTTACCCACTTTCTTCTGAATACGGAAACACCCCATATGTGGTGGTAAACTGCTGTGGGGGCACATGGCACGATTCAGAACGGAAGGAGCGTCATATGGCTTTTGCAGCGTAGATTTTGATGGATTGGTTTGTGAGTACCATTGGTTTTTATTTTTTAAGTGATTGTCTTATGTGGGGGCTCATTTTTTGCGGGATGAGGTGACGTTTTCATTGGTATGATTTTGGGGTACATAAGACTTTTTGATTGCTGGGCAATACACTTTTTGTGAGGCAATTGCTGTTTTGGCATATTTTTTTTCTTTTTTCTGTGATATTTTTATAGAGCAGGTTGTTACGGATGTGGCGATACCTAATATGTCTATAATTTTTATTTTTATTAAGGTTTACACAGTGAAAGCCTTTTTGAACAGAATAAAATCTTGTTTTTGTGTTGCCATTTTCTGAGCCATAGTTTTTTTATTTTTTGTTGGATTGTCTAAGGTAGGGGCTCATTTTTTGCGGGAAAAGATGACGGTTTGATTGGTACAATTTTGATTGCTTGGTATTCAATTTTTTGTGAGGCAAGGTGACCAGAAAATGGCTGTTTTGGCACTGTTTTTTTTTTTTTTTACGGCGTTTACTTGATGGGGTGGATCATGTGATATTTTTATAGAGCCGGTCGATACGGACACGGTGATACCTAACATGTCAACTTTTCTTTTTTCCCATATTTTTTACAATTTTTTTTTTATTATTTTGGGAAAAGGATGCTTTTTTTTTTTACTCGAAACTTTAAAAAAAAATTGTTTTACATTTTTTTTGTCCCACTCTAGGACTTCAACTTTTGGGGGTCTGATCCCCTTTACAATGCATTACAATTAGTGTTGAGCGACCATGCTCGGCCGAATACCTGTTCGACCGAGTACCGCATGTGCTCGAGTTTCCTCCAAGCACGTTTTTCGGCTGCTAAGCAGCCAATAAACGTGCAGGTAAGTACTGCCATCACTGTAATGCCAGTAGCCATGTTGGCTACTGGCATTACAGTGATTGGCTGGCCGGAACATGTCATCGGGCGCTTCATAGCACCCGATGACGCGGGTTCGGCTCATTGCGAATTAGGGAGAGTTGCGCTTAGGAAGGGACAGATAGTGTAGTGAGTTTGTCGTCGCAATTTATTCCATTTTAAAACGTTTCAAAGACCCAAAAGTCCTTTTAAGGACTATTGTGTGTGGTGGCTGCGATTTAATCTTGCAAAGTAGTCTTTGATTTTTTTTTTCCATACTTTGCGATTCTTTTTCTATAGAGGGTGTCTGCAGTGACTTGTGACATCTGTTCAGCAATACCTTCTGTGTGTCAGGGGCAGAGATAGAAAGAATATTATTGAAAACAATTATATTTTTTCCATAATTTATCCACATTTTTCCTATAAACGGTCCCTGCAGTGAATTGTCACATCTGTGCTGCAATAGCGTCTGTGTGTCAGGCCCAGATATTGGGAAAAATATTACTGACAACAAATATATTTTTTCCGTAATTTATCCATAATCTTCCTATAAATGGTCCCTGCAGTGAATTGTCACATCTGTGCTGCAATAGCGTGTGTGTGTTGGGCCCAGATATTGGGAAAAATATTAGTGACAGCAAATATTTTTTTTTCAATAATTTTCTTATAAACGGTCCCTGCAGGTGCTGCAATAGCGTCTGTGTGTCAGGCCCAGATATTGGGAAAAATATTAGTGACAACAAATATATTTTTTCCATAATTTATCCATAATTTTCCTATAAAGGGTCCCTGTAGTGAATTGTCTCATCTGTGCTGCAATAGCGTGTATGTGTCAGGCCCAGATATTGGGAAAAATATTAGCGAAAACTATTATATTTTTTCCATAATTTATCCACATTTTTCCTATAAATGGTCCCTGCAGTGAATTGTCACATCTGCTCTGCAATAGTGTCTGTGTGTCAGACCCAGATATTGGGAAAAATATTAGTGACAGCAAATATATTTTTTCCATAATATATCCATGATTTTCCTATAAACGGTCCCTGCAGTGAATTGTCTCATCTGTGCTGCAATAGCGTGTGTGTGTCAGGCCCAGATATTGGGAAAAATATTAGTGACTGAAAATATATTTTTTCCATAATTTATCCACATTTTTCCTATAAACGGTCCCTGCAGTGAATTGTCACATCTGTGCTGCAATAGCGTTTGTGTGTCAGGACAAGAGATAGTAAAAATATAAGTGAAATCTATTTTCCTTTTTCCATACTTTTACGTACTTTTTCCATATACTGTGCTTGCTGTGAACTGTGACATCCGTGCCACATCTTGTGTGTCAAGCATGCATATAACATTTAATATAAAGAAGGCAAGCATTAAGGGACGGGGAAGTAGCCATGATGCTGATGGTGCACGCAGAAGCCGTGGCCCTGGGCACGTTGAAACTGTGTCTGCTGCCAGAGCACAAGAAAAACAATCATCCAAGATACCTAGCTTCATGTCCCAGTTTGCAGGGCGGCGCAGGACACCACTCTTGAAGACAGCCTAGTGCAAGCAGGTGGTCGGTTGAATTGCAGCAGATAGTGCTTCCAGTCGGTTAACCACCACCCTGTCTTCCACCAAGTCCAGTCTCAGTAGCCAGGAGTCTGGTCCACACAATCCTCACCCTGATCCTCTTTACTCCCACCATTTACAGTCTGGCCAAACAAGTGATCCCACACTCGGATATTCCGAGGACCTCTTTTCATCGCCATTAATTGATTTGGCCCTCTCGCCAAGCTTGCTTGAAGAGGGACCTGAGATCTTGTGCCCCGATTTCCAACCTCTTCAGCATCCAGAGTCACAAGAACATGATGCTGGGGAACAGCAATTAGTGTTTAATGAGGTGGATGATGATGAGACACAGTTGCCAATGACTCAACCACAATTTCTATTATTTTCAGAATGAAGTACAGCACACCGTTGTTGCTGGTGCTAGCAAAAGATTTTGTTAGTCGTAATCTGTAGTAGAAAAAATTGCTGCACACAGCTAGTTCAATTTGCCATTGATTAGTGAAATTCATTATTCACAATTATTTCATGTTGCATACATGATCCAGTGGATGCCCATATATCTCAGTCATATTGCATGAGTACCGTACGTTTCGGCCTGTTTTGGCCTTCTTCAGCGGTATACGATCTGGCAGTGACGGCGGGCAAGCTCGCTGGATCAGCCGCAATTACTGTCTCAAGAGGTTAAAGAAGAGCATGACACATAATTGTCAATCACTGAGGTTGTGGTTAGATCAACAAATCAGGAGGATGATCAGAGTGAGGAAGTGGAAGAGGAGGTGCTAGACAACAAAGTCACTGACCCAACCTGGAAAGGTGGCAACAAGCCGAGCGAGGAGAGCAGTACAGAGGGGAAGGGATCTGCAGCACTGCAACAGGCTGGAAGAGGCAGTGGGGTGGCAAAGATAGAAGGCGAGCACCACCGAACAGGCCCACAGATGTTCCACGGAGCACCCCCTCTCGTAAATCTCCCTTGCCAAGGGGTAGGTGTTCGGCAGTATGGCGCTTTTTTGAGGAAAGTGCGGACGACAAATGAATAGTAGTTTGCAACCTGTGCCACACTAAAATGAGTCGGGGCGTGAACACTAGCAACTTCACCGCCACCAGCATTATCCGCCACATGGCATCAAAGCACCCTAATAGGTGGGCCGAACGCTTGGGTCCACAATCAGTGTCTGCGGGTCACACCACTGCCTCACAGCGTCACCATCCCACTTTTTATGTCTTCTCAAACGCTCGCTGCTCACAATTATGGATAACGTTTTGCATGTGGAAGAGGTGGAAATGGGGGAAGACATTACACAGGTTGATGATTGCCAGACCACCCTCAGTTCATCTTCTCAGCGCGAATTGGAGACTGAAGAGGAGGAGGAGCAGGAGACAGTTGCCTCAGCTACAGAGGGTAGTACCCATAGAAGTTTAATTCTTTCTGTTCTGCAAGGGTGGGCAGAGGAGGAGGATGAGGAGATTGGGAGTGATCCTCCTGATGGCAACAGCGAAGTCTCGCCTGTCGGTACTCTGGCACACATGGCTGACTTCATGTTAGGCTGCCTTTCCGCGACCTGTGCGTTAACGCAGAATGCCGTGCATGTACGGTGGAGGATGCATTTCCAGAATGCATTCCGCCATACATGCACGGTGGGATGATCAGGCGGGCACCGGAGCGGTGCGCGCCCGATCACTGCAGGGGTCCGGCAGTATCCCCCTTCTATGCCCCTGCTGTATCCCCCTTCTATGCCGTGGTCCATGCTGACCGCAACATAGAAGTGGTTTGCGGCAGGGGAAGCAGCGCATCAAGTCCCTGCTGTGGCGGGGACCCGATGCGTTACAAGGCAGCCCAATGCCGTGCAGAGGCTGCCCAATGCCTTGGACGGCATCGGGACCTGCCTTCTACTGGTGCCGAGGAGTCCATCAAAATCTGCCTTCTAAAAACCATATGGCGTTCCTTTCCTTCTGCGCCCTGCTGTAGAAGGTATCACTATCTGTTTTAAAAGCAGAGAAATAGAAATTTGGAAAGTTGCAAATTTTTTCTAATTTTAGGTAAATTTGGTATTTATTTTATAAAAATGAAATATTTTCATTCAACTTTACCACTGTCATGAAGTACAATATGTGACGAGAAAACAATCTCAGAATGGCTTGGATAAGTAAAGCGTTTCAAATGTCAGATTTGCAAAAATCAGTCTGGTCCTTAAGGTGAAAAATGGCCCGGTCCTTAAGGGGTTAAACAACACATATTACTGGTTGTTCACCCTTCTCGACCCCCGCTACAAAGAGAACTTCTCATCTCTCATTCCTCTGGTGGAGAGGATGAGCAAAATTGTGCAATACCAGAAGATCCTTGTTGAAAAATTGCTCCAACATTTTCCATCTGATAATGCTGGTGGCAGAGTCCGTACTTCCTTGGCCAAACGAGGAGGGGAGACAAGGGGAACACACAGCAGTTCTAACAGAGGCAAGGCAAGACTCTCTAAAGCCTGGGACAGTTTCATGACACCCCGCCAGCACCCTCACCCTGATGCCACAAGCAGAGAAAAATTTTGGAAGATGTTGAAGGAGTACATAGCAGACCGTGTCAGCGTCCTCAGTGATCCCTCAGTGCCTTACAACTACTGGGTGTCCAAGCTGGACACGTGGCACGAACTGGCGCTCTACGCTTTGGAGGTGCTGGCCTGCCCTGCCGCCAGCGTTTTGTCTGAGCGTGTATTTAGTGCTGCTGGTGGGTTGATCCAGACATTGTTCAGAAGAACAGCGTACCTTGATTAAAAAGTTGACAGTAGAGGGGAAAACATATAAAGAATTTCAGAAAATGATAAGCTGCTCAGCTAAAATGATCACAAATGCTTTAAAATGGCAACCAAAACCTGAAAGACGTGGAAGAAAGGGAAAAACTATCATTGGATAGAAGAATAATCAAAATGGCAAGGACTCCGCCAAAAATCAGCTCCAGGAAGATCAAAGAAGGTCTAAAGTTACTATCTGCAAGAAGCCCCCGCAAAGTCCCACTGTTGAAAAAAAGACATGTGCTGAAGACTTTACAATTTACCAAAGAGCACATTGACTGGCCTATAGAGAAATGGCGCAACATTTTGTGGACTGATAAAAGTAAGATTGTTCTTTTTGGGTCTAGTAGCTACAGACAGTTTGTCAGACGACCCCCAAACACTGAATTTAAGCCACAGTACACTGTGAAGACAGTGAAGCATGGTGGCGCAAGAATCATGATATAGGGATGTTTCTCATACTACGGTGTTGGTCCTATTTATCGCATATCAGGGATCATGGCTCAGTTTGAATACATCAGAATACTTGAAGAGGTCATGCTGCCTTATGCTGAAGAGGAAATGCCCTTGAAATGGGTGTTCCAACAAGACAACGACCTTAAACACACCAATAAACGTGCAACATCTTAGTTCCAGACCAACAAGATTGAGGTTATGGAGTGGCCAGCCCAATCCCCGGATCTTAATCCAATAGAAAACGTTTCTGAGGCAAAACCAAGAAATAGAGAAGAACTGTGAAATGTAGTCCAATCATCCTGGGCTGGAATACCTGTTCACAGGTGCCAGAAGTTGGTTGACTCCATGCAACACAGATGTACAGCAGTTCTCAGAAACGGTGGTTATACAAGTAAATATTAGTTAAGTGATTCAAAGGAAAGCAAAATCTTCAAACATTTTTCAGTTTATATAGTGAATGTTTGAGTTTGTAAAGAAGAATACAAACACTGCTATTTTTTTTTTGAACAGTCTAAAATTCACTTTTCTCCAATTTTTTTTGAGGAACCACACAAATTTGATATATTTTTCTTCATGATTTGATTTGGAATAGAATGTGTAGTGTTCCTTCCCAATGTATTTGTGTGTATGGAAATAGAAGCTATTAGAAGCATTTTGAGCTTTATTCACTTTTTTTAAACACACTGCTATTATTTGGAACACAACTGCATATATGTATATTTCTCAGTGTATATGCCAAACGCTGTCCCCCCCACACACACATACACTTAATGTACTATTATTTCATTCTAATCCTTTCCATCTGAACAACACAATTATATACAATCATCAAGTAACTCATAGAATTCTTCTACTATATAAATACACCGATTTTCCTTATATTGTAATATATTTTTAATTTTAAAAAGAGAAAGAATGGAATAGACGGCTCTACTGCTCAGGCAAATGATCGAGGTGCGGAGCTGCTAGAACTGACTCACCCAGTCAGGAGTAGATTATTTGAAAGAAAATAAGTAAGCAGGCACACTCTAATTTGGGTCAATCTATTAATTTATTTATATATATAGTGAATGTAAGATGTATTAAAATAATGTTCGATAAAATGAGGCAAAGGTGTAGCATATGGTATGAAGAATCGTATTGGGGAATTGAATTCTGCTAACTGTCCTTTTTAATGGATAAAAGTAATGGATGTAGAGATGGGTGGGTTGTCACTAAATAGTCACCAGCTGGTATTGGGGATGTTATGGTGATAAAATATAAAAATAAAATGTGCGCTAAAAAATGATGCGCTAGTAAAACGAAGAAGGTAAAAGAATATATGTAAGATAGTTGTCCTTATACATAGAATCGTCTTTTCATGAAATAGTAGTCTCAAAGTGGAGGCTAAGAATAATGCGTTTTGCTCCTTATATAGGGTAGTCTTTTTCTTTTGTGGTGATATCCTCTAGATAAGAGATAAATAAAATAGGTGAATATTGTGCCTTGTGACTCCTTTTATATGATCCCCGCTATTAAATGGAGAGTACGTGATGCGCCTTTTTGCTATATAAATAGCATAGAGCCGCAGGCATGTACATTAGTATATTGTAGCAATAAATTGATGTTATGCTTCTTATGCGGGTGCTATGGGAGGAAGGGGTGCTCTGTGCCTGAGTGTGGCGTCCCGTCTCTGTAGTGATCTCTGTAGCCAGAGGCAGTACAGGACGCCGCACTCAGGCACAGAGCGCTCCTTCCTCCCATAGCACCCGCATAAGAAGCATAACATCAATTTATTACTACAATATACTAATGTACATGCCTGCGGCTCTATGCTATTTATATAGCAAAAAGGCGCATCACGTACTCTCCATTTAATATCGGGGATCATATAAAAGGAGTCACAAGGCGCAATATTCACCTATTTTATTTATCTCTTATCTAGAGGATATCACCACAAAAGAAAAAGACTACCCTATATAAGGAGCAAAACGCATTATTCTTAGCCTCCACTTTGAGACTACTATTTCATGAAAAGACGATTCTATGTATAAGGACAACTATCTTACATATATTCTTTTACCTTCTTCGTTTAACTAGCGCATCATTTTTTTAGCGCACATTTTATTAGCGCACATTTTATTTTTATATTTTATCACCATAACATCCCCAATACCAGCTGGTGACTATTTAGTGACAACCCACCCATCTCTACATCCATTACTTTTATCCATTAAAAAGGACAGTTAGCAGAATTCAATTCCCCAATACGATTCTTCATACCATATGCTACACCTTTGCCTCATTTTATCGAACATTATTTTAATACATCTTACATTCACTATATATATAAATAAATTAATAAATTGACCCAAATTAGAGTGTGCCTGCTTACTTATTTTCTTTCAAATATTTTTAATTTTAGTGATTATTACTAGAGGCTTGCATGCCGCAGCATGATCAGGTGATCTCTAGTGACTGTAAATCTGCACACCACTCATCTGCCTTCTAAGTAGTACGCACCTTGTCAGGCTCCCAAGGACAGCACTTAGTTTTATAGGTTTAGGCTCTCCTTAAAATTATGAGCCCTGTGAATATTGTGTAATGGCACTTTAATCAGTGGGAATCTAGTCAATGTAGAAGCCCCATTAGAAATCTTTTCCTTACCAGGCTGCATGTCAGAAATAATTTAGAAGGCAGTGGCTACGCCTTTGAACTTATGCCAGAACTGAGGATGTGTGATAAGAGGTTAACACTACAACGTTATTAGTGATTTAGTATCTATAGTAGACATGTTATATTGTATCTGCAGGCTGGTCGACAGAACATAATGCGCTTGCAGGCAGGATAATGCATTGTAAGCATACCTTTGGTAAACATATACCAATTTATCAGGAGACTGCATAAACAACAATTTTCTAATATACTCTCATTTTGTTACTGCCCCTTTCATAGGCAAAAGCATTGTGTAATCTTTCCCCAATCAGACCACTATATTTGTCATATTGTCCTTTCTACTTATGCACAATTTTAGCTGTGTGGTATTTTTAATAGTTTGTGGCCCATGTTACTATATTTTGGGTACTGTACCTCTGTGTGTACCTTATTATTATTACTATTATTATTATATTATTTTTTTCTTTGCTATATACTGTATTTTGGTGCTGAACCCAACTGACTTATCTTGAGAGGACTTCCATTCCTACTGGTAACTACACACTCTAGTACACTTTTTTGCCATATTTCCACCTATCAAATAAATTAATTGCTAGATAACCAACATGCACTAGAGTTTTAATACCCTACCTAAAAGAAGCCGCGTCTGCGCACTGTAAGGTATTTTTACGAAGTAAGGATTTTTGTTAGAACACTTTCTAGATGTACGGGCCAGCACATGTGCATCAAACGCTCTTGTGCCTCTGCCCATAATGGGGAATGAAGTGAGCAGGCGTGGCGAATCTTGTGAACGGCGCTGGCGCTGGATTTCTGAAGAACCTAGGGCGGGCCAGAGGGGTGAAAGGGGAGGGGTTTCACATGAAAAGCGACAAGGGGCCTGGGCACCGGCCGCTTGAACGCTGCCCTGGGCACCTTCAGAACCTAATTAACATATTGAAGAAAAGTGTTTTTTTTAGCAAAAATAAGCGACGGACAGCTATACGGTAAGTAGCATTCCAGTATGGGGACTATAATGCAGATCATAGTGTTAGTGTTCTATAATGGTCAGTTTAGGTAAAAGACTCCCTTTAAAATTGGTCAATTGGTAGCTTTCACTTTCTCAAATTCCTAATATTACCATATAGCTGATGGAGACACACATTTAATTGTTTTCAGTCATATAACCAGCAAGAGAGAACATCAAGCTGTAAGGACTCGTGCATGGTTTGCTTGAGAATACAAGTGTCCACTGGACATTTATAAACCAGGGAAGTGTCCTGGGCTCTTGGCTGTAAACCGTCCAAACACCCCCTCTGCTTTTGATTGCCATCTCCATTGGTGTCCACCTTCATTCTACATCCTAATCAGTGGGAAATCGCTTGAGCTATCCATCAACATTTAGAAACACAAATTCTTACAATAGGAGTGCAGTACTGTTAAGCAACTTTTTAGTTGGTGCATTAACAGCCATTACAAGACTGGGTTGGCCATAGGCCTGAGGACCGAGTTTTCTGCATGACTTCCCAAAAACATGGGCCTCTTGAATGGAAAGTCAGTGTCTGGCTACAGTACAGACTTACTAGATACATTATAAAAAGTCATGTGTGGACTCCCACATCATCAGTTTTATCTGACATCAGTCTTTCGTGTTATGAATGAGTTTTGAAAAGGACAAAGACAATGGATTCATTTTACCTGAGGTCAAAAATGTTGATTCAAGGCATAAATATGAGCACATCTTATCTGTGCAACACAACAGAACTATTTCCAGCAACTGCAAATTTGAACAGAATTATCCAGACTGGAAGACTAGAGAGTTAAAATGATGTGATCCTGCTAATATGCCATCATGGCTGAGCAGCCTGACAGGAAAATGCACCAATATGTAGTATACGGTATGCAAGTACTAGAGCAGGCATGGCCAACCTGTGGCTCTCCAGCTGTTGTAAAACTACAACTCCCACCATGCCCTGCTGCAGGCTGATAGCTGTAGGCAGTCTGAGCATGCTGGGAGTTGTAGTTTTGCAACAGCTGGAGAGCCTCAGGTTGTCCATGCCTGTACTAGAGCATAGTGTGTAGTCAGACACCCCAGGCATCTCTGCAAGTGGAGGCAACCAGTCATGCTCACATTTTAGGGCAGGTTGCTGGAGAACCCCTTTAAGGTCCCTTTACACTAGACTTACTAGGCAATTATAAGGAACAGACCACTACCAAGATCACTCATCACCAAAAACATTGTTTCTGGACAGCAGTTCCCTGTTTAGACAAGATACTGTGCTACCTAGAAACAATAATTTTGGGTGCTGCATCAATGATGCTTTTCTCCTGATGAACAAGCTGATCATCTGTGGCCCATTTACACAGGACAGTTATCGGGAACTGGTGTCCCAATAATTGTCCCTATGGAAAAAAGGGCCTTAACTTAGGAAACCATGAGGAGTTGGCATCTATTTAAGATGTTTAACATATAGCGAACAGTGAAAATGATCTGCACAGTAATGAAGTCCTCATGAACGAATGGGTGCAGACAGAGCCTCAAATGACCAGACTCAAAGTTTATTAGTCCAACCACAAATAGCTCCACTGAAGAGCTGAATTGTTGCACTGTGTACTATGGGTGAATACATCCTATACGTTGCTGGAAGCAATTGGAGTGTGGCTTAATTACTTTCTAATTATTTTTAAGCCTTATACTTTTGCCATCTGACAATGACCATTGGTCTTGACTATGAAAAGATGAATGTTGTTAGGTATGATAAATACTGAGATGAGCAAATTTCTCGAAGTTTGTCTCATATCCGATTGGTCATATTTTTTCAAAAATTCTATGTAAATTTAAATTGTGCACAAATCACATCCAACATATAACATCCATCTGAGAAACATCCATTTGATATGCAAATCAGCTCTCACTTACAAGGGAAAGAAAACTTTTCTTTCTAATTTGCCTAAACAAGAAATTCAGGTTCATTGATAATTCATATTAAACATTCGGGACATATTCTGAATTGATTTGCTCATCTGTAATACATGCTTATTAAATATGTCATCTGTAACTGTATTATCACTGTACACCCAAATGCATATGTAATCATGGATCAAATGAGGCTTTCATCAAATTTGGTGTTACCCCAAAGAGGACTATCAACAATAATTTGACAGAAATGGGTGGGCACTAAAGAGAAAGTTGCTTGCAGAGGACATTGGTGGGACATTGAAGGTATTTTTGTTTTGTATGCAAATGGCCTGATGGATAATGATATTATTTTTGAAACAGTAGTGGGGCTCGATGAATAGCAACCCATTATTATATTATTAGTCACAACAAAGAGGACATTTGCTTTAAGCTAATTTTGGGGAGACAATTAGGTTTGGATGCAGAAAGGCTTGGCCAGGATTTTAATATTAATGCCGTGTACTCAGGATAGGCCATCAATATCTGAATGGTGGGGTTTCAGAGTAGCTCCAGCAATAGGCACAGCAGAGTGGATGGAGTTGGTAATTGCAGCTCTGCTTTATAATACGCGCCCGATGATAAGACGCACCCAGGTTTAAGAGGAGAAAAATAAGAAAAAAAATTCTTTTCAGCAGCCCTCATATCAGATCCTCAGATCATACCCCCATAAATATCAGGACATCAGGTCAGACCACCATAAATATCAGGACATAAGATCAGGACATCACATCTGACCCCTTTATCAGGATATCACATCAGCCCTCCATGTGAGAACCCCATCAGACCTCAGATCAGCCCACAATGTCAGACCCCCATCAGACCTTATATCAGCCCACATTGTCAGACCCCCATCAGACTTCAGATCAGCCTT
Organism: Bufo bufo; assembly: GCF_905171765.1. Taxonomy (NCBI): domain Eukaryota; kingdom Metazoa; phylum Chordata; class Amphibia; order Anura; family Bufonidae; genus Bufo; species Bufo bufo. The sequence goes on along the minus strand of NC_053393.1, from coordinate 441,677,038 downwards.
CAATGTTAGATCCCCACTAGACCTCAGATCAGCCCACATTGTTAGACCGCCATCAGACCTCAGATCAGCCCTCAATGTTAGACCCCATCAGACCTCAGATCAGATTAAAATAAAAACCTCCTCTTACCTATCCTGCGCCACAGCTCCTCTTCATCTCCGGCAGAAGTTGCGCTCCCCTGTCTTCCTGGCCTGCGCTGCTCTGTTACCTGACTGCGTGCAGCGTCCGGTCATAGTGCGCGCACTATGTGCTGACGCTGTACGCTGCCAGGACAGTGAAGTGCCGGCCCCAACAAGGAAGACCAGGGAGGGTGAGTACTACAAGCGCTTGCGGCACTTCCCTCCCAACTCCCGGCACCTAATTCATACTAGTGAGCGCTTCCATAATGGAAGCGCTCACTAGTATTCGCTTTATAAGACGCACTTCCATTTTTCCTCGACTATTAGGGGGAAAAAGTGCGTCTTATAAAGCGAAAAATACAGGTAACTAGATATTGATGGCCTATCCTGAGGATAGGTTATCAATGTTAAAATCCTGGACGACTGCTTTAAAGTGGATTAACATGGCAGTTTGTGCAGCATTTATCTTTTTTCAGGCACTGCTGTTAAGCTTGAATAAGTGGTTCATTTTTTGAGAGTCTATGGACTCCCTCTTGCCACTGACTACTGCCCAAGTGACAAATGGTCAAGTCACCCTTGTTTTTAGGGGTGTAGCTCTAGGGGGTGCAGATATAGAATTTTCACAGGGGCCCTGGTGCCTAAGGAGGCCAGAAGGCTCCTTTGTCACATAAGAAACATAGAAACATAGAAACATAGAATGTGTCGGCAGATAAGAACCATTTGGCCCATCTAGTCTGCCCAATATACTGAATACTATGAATAGCCCTTGGCCCTATCTTATATGAAGGATGGCCTTATGCCTATCCCATGCATGCTTAAACTCCTTCACTGTATTTGCAGCTACCACTTCTGCAGGAAGGCTATTCCATGCATCCACTACTCTCTCAGTAAAGTAATACTTCCTGATATTACTTTCAAACCTTTGCCCCTCTAATTTAAAACTATGTCCTCTTGTAGCAGTTTTTCTTCTTTTATATACCGTATTCTCTCCTCTTTTACCTTGTTGATTCCCTTTATGTAGAAGTCCGGTATTATAAATGACATGTGGTAGGTGAGTGCGCTCTTACAGATTGGATCGAGGTCCAGGAGCTTCAAGTTGCACCTCTTCATGCTCCTGTGTAAAACATACATACAAACATTTTTTTCTGAATATTTTTGACAGATAATTTATTTATCCATATGAATTTATGTAAATAAAAGAAATACAGAGCTGTCATTTGAATGATGTTTTGGCTGACATTTCTAGCACCACATTTTACATGTCTGTTTTTAGTAGCATGAAAGTCAATTAGCTTTTCTTCTTTGTCCAGCTCTCACCAGCAGCACAGCAAATGCAGCCCACTCAGACAATACAACCCCCTCAGCCCACGGGAGGCCGACGCAGGAGGGTGGTGGATGAGGATCCAGACGAGAGGCGGCGAAAGTTTCTGGAAAGGAACCGAGCAGCTGCCACCCGGTGCAGACAGAAAAGGAAGGTCTGGGTGATGTCACTGGAAAAGAAAGCAGAGGAACTCACCCAGACAAACATGCAGCTTCAGGTGTGTACTGTACAGCCTCAGAGAGCCACTGTTTAGAGCCTGAGCGTTTTCTGGACCACTCCATCATACACAACCTGCCTGTAAAGCAAGACATATTAGATTAATAATAAAAACACAGACATAATCTGCCCTCAAAAATGATTGAGGTTCTCTTATGAAAACAAGCCATGTCCAAGGATGCCAAAGTGAACTTTCTGCAGAAGTAAAAGCTTCATTAAGATTTATTGATATAAGCCCACGGGTCTAGTCTATACATAACATAACTTTATTTTTCCTTTTTAATATAACATTTATCCAGTACAAGTTATTAAGGATATTGAGGTATTAAACTTTATGTCCTTTTCCTTTAAATTAATTCCTGAAAAAAACATAAGCTTTCAGAGTAATGTGTAAGGAATTAATCCGCCTTATTTCAAAATGTAGGATAAGAGGACTTTATGGTGCTCTATTTACGTTATTTCCAAATACAACAATTGAAATGCCCAAACGATTTTAAATTTTTAATTTTCCTTTTTAAATAACAAAAGTTTTATTACTATGAAATATTTATTTTAGAAATGTATTTTTGTGCATTTGAGCTCTTTTGGTCCTTGTGAACCAGGGGGCTGAGAGCACAGAATAGGGAGAGAGGAGCAAACAAACATTGGACTGATCGTGCATTATACATTCACACATTATAGCAGAAGCTTTGAATGTCAGGAAGTCAAACTGTGTACAGGATTTTGCTTTTGATGGCCTATCTTCAGGAATGGCCATCAATATTTGATTGGCACCCTACACACCCTGAACCCTGATCAGCAGTTCTCCAGTAGCTCCAATACCACAGTTCCGTCCATTGTGTAGTGGACATAGCTAGTAAATGCAGTATTGCTCCCAGTGCTGCAGCAACCAGCTCTACCCACTACACTACAAACAGAACAGTGTAATTACACAGCTGACTTCTGCTGCAGTAACTACTCCAAAACCACTGATCAGCAGTGGTGATTGAGTGTTGGAACCCCACCAAACAGATATTAATGGCCTATCCTAAGGTACAGTATAGTAAATTCCTGGATGACCCTTTTAATTGGCTTGTGCTAAGTCATGTACACAGTTTTGTTGTTTTTAACCACTTCCCGACACATGACATAATAGTACGTCATAGTCGCAAATGACTTCCCGCATTTGGACGTACTATTACGTCATGGTGATCGGGCGGACACCTGAGCGGTGCGCGCCCGATCACTGCAGGGGCCCAACAGTCACTGATAGCCGGGCCCCTGCTATATCCGCCGGCATCGCTGTAAAAGCCAGCGGATTAACCCCTTCTATGCCGCGGTCTGCCCTGACCGCGACATAGAAGGAGTTTGCGGCGGATGAGGGAGCCCATCGGGTCCCCGCACTGCTGTGGTAGGGACCAGATGGGTGAAAAGGCAGCCTGATGCCGTGCATAGGCTGCCCAATGCCTTGCACGGCATGGAGACCTCCCTTTTACGGGTTCCGAGGAGATTCAGCCCCAGGTTGGGTCTCCTACGCAACCTGTTAGTCTATTACTCAGATGTATTGTAATGCATTGCAGAGGGGATCAGACCCCCAAAAGTTGAAGTCCCAGAGTGAGACAGAAGTAAAGTAAAAAAAAAAAAAATAACAAAAGTGTTTTTAATAATAAAAAAAAGTAAAAAAAGAAAAAACCGCCCCTTTCCCCAGCTTTATAATAAAAAATTGAAAAAAAAAAGAAAAACACACATATTAGGTATCGCTGCGTCCATAACAACTGGCTCTATAAATATTTCACATGATCCACCCCGTCCAATGAACACCGTAAAAAAATAAAAACTGTGTCAAAAAAAGCCATTTTTGTCACCTTACATCACAAAAAGTGCAGCACCAAGCGATAAAAAAGGCGTATTCCCCCCCAAAATGTTACCAATAAAACCATCACCTCATCCACAAAAAATGAGCCCCTACATAAGACAATCGCCCAAAAAAAAAAACTATAGCTCTCAGAATATGGAGACACTAAAACATCATTTTTTTGTTTCAAAAATGCTATTATTGTATTAAAGTAAAATAAATAAAAAGTCTCTATAAAAATATCACATGACCTAACCCCTCAGGTGAACACTGTAAAAAAAAAGCTATTTTTTGTCACCTAACATCACATAAAGCGATCCAAAAAGGTTTATAACCCCAAAATAGTACCAATCAAACCTTCACCTCATCCTGCAAAAAATGAGCCCCTACCTAATACAATTGGCCAAAAAATAAAAAAGCTATGGAGACACTAAAACATATTTTTTTTGTTTTTAAAAATGCTATTATTGTGTAAAACTTAAATAAATAAGAAAAAGTATACATATTAGGTATTGCCGCGTCCGTAACTACCTGTTCTATGAAAATATCACATGACCTAACCCCTCAGGTTAACACTGTAAAAATAAATAAATAAAAACTGTGCCAAAACAACCAATTTTTTGGTCAACTTGCCCCATGAAGTGTAATATTGAATGATCAAAAAAATCGTATTTGCACCCAGAAATGGTACCAATAAAAACATCAACTCTTCCTGCAAAAAACGAGCTTCTGCACAAGACGATCGGCGGAAAAATAAAAAAAATATGGCGTTCAGAAAATGAAGACACAAAAGCATAATAAAATAAAAATGCTTTATTATGTAAACTGAAACAAACAAACAAAGAAAGCAGTCATATTTGATATCATTGCGTCTGTAACAACCTTCTCTATAAAAATAGCCCATGACCTAACCTGTCAGATGAACGTTGTAAAAAACAAAAAATAAAAACGTAATATAGAGCGACTAAAAATCAAATGTACCCCAAAAAAGTACCCATTACAGTGTCACCTTATCCTGTAGTTTCCAAAATGGGGTCACTTTTGGGAGTTTCTACTGTAGGGGTGCAGTAGGGAGGCTTCAAATGGGACATGGTGTCTAAAAACCAGTCCAGCAACATCTGCCTTCCAAAAACCACACGGCACTTCTTTTCTTCTGCGCCTTGCCGTGTGCCCTTACATCAGTTTACAACCACATATAGAGTGTTTCTGTAAACTGCAGAATCAGGGTAATAAATATTGAGTTTTGTTTGGCTGTTAACCCTCGATGTGTTAAAGAAAAAAAATGGATTAAAATTGAAAATTTGCCCAAAAAGTGAAATTTTGAAATTTATTCTCCATTTTTCTTTAATTCTTGTGGAACACTTAAAGGGTTAACAAAGTTTGTAAAATCAGTTTTGAGTAACTTCAGTAACTTGATGGGTGTAGTTTCTACAATGGGGTCATTTATGGGGGTTTCTACTATGGGTTTTTGAAATTTTCTTAAAAATTTTAAGAATTGCTTCTAAAATTCTAAGCCTTCTAATATCCTAAAAAAATAAAATGACATTTACAAAATGATGCCAACATAAAGTAGACATATGGGGAATGTTAAGTAATACATTTTTTATGTTTTAACTTTGACATAACTCATATTGCTTTGTTATATGAACAGAGCCTTCAGAGAACTTCTTTGAAGCAGTGGAACATTTCGTTTTTTCCTAGATTTACAGCCCATGGTGGGATAAGTTCTAAGAGATTTTGTATAGGTTTTGAACATTTAGCAACGGTTATATATGTTTTGTTAATTTTACAAACTCTGGACAAGATGATGCATCAATTAAGTGATCACAAGGTTCAGACTTGGACTTTGTGCTACCATTGGCAATTTTAATTATGTAAAATGTAAATCAATGTAAGTAAAACCAGAATGCAATGATTTGTATATCTCATAGACCCATATTTTATTCACAATAGAATAGATTATAGAAGACATATCAGATGTTGAAAATTAGATATTTTACAATTTTATGAAAAAAATTACCATAACTCATTTAGAACTTGATGGCAGCAACTCTTCTCAAATAAAGTTAGAACAGAGGTAACATAAAAGTTTGGTTCGAATAAAAAAAAAACAGCTGGATGATCAAATTGCTAGTGAGTCTCGTGACTGTTAGAGAGACAGAGTCTCTCAGAAGCAAAGATGGACTGAGGTTCATCAATCTGCAAAAAACTGAACCGTGAACACTCTGAACATCCCACCAGGAGGGGGTGGCCACCGGCCACGCCAAATTTATCATCATCTTCTCTACTTTTCTGGTGAAAATGAAGACAGAAATCTATGGCAAGTTTGAGGGGCACATATTCTATGGGCACATGTTCTGCCAGAGGATGTGCCTAATATAGGATGAGGCGTGCGTCTTATCATAAATTAAGCGTGTGCTCTGGCTGCACAAGGGATATCAAGAGTTGATAAATCTCCCAATACACAGTACAGACCAAAAGTTTGGACACACCTTCTCATTCAAAGAGTTTTCTTTATTTTCATGACTATGAAGGCATCAAAACGATGAATTAACACATGTGGAATTGTATACATAACAAACAAGTGTGAAACAACTGAAAATATGTCATATTCTAGGTTCTTCAAAGTAGCCACCTTTTGCTTTGATTACTGCTTTGCACACTCTTGGCATTCTCTTGATGAGCTTCAAGAGGTAGTCCCCTGAAATGGTCTTCCAACAGTCTTGAAGGAGTTCCCAGAGATGCTTAGCACTTGTTGGCCCTTTTGCCTTCACTCTGCGGTCCAGCTCACCCCAAACCATCTCGATTGGGTTCATGTCCGGTCACTGTGGAGGCCAGGTCATCTGGCGCAGCACCCCATCACTCTCCTTCATGGTCAAATAGCCCTTACTTTCAAAGTTTTCCCAATTTTTTGGCTGACTGACTGACCTTAATTTCTTAAAGTAATGATGGCCACTCGTTTTTCTTTACTTAGCTGCTTTTTTCTTGCCATAATACAAATTCTAACAGTCTATTCAGTAGGACTATCAGCTGTGTATCTACCTGACTTCTCCTCAACGCAACTGATGGTCCCAACACCATTTATAAGGCAAGAAATCCCACTTATTAAACCTGACAGGGCACACCTGTGAAGTGAAAACCATTTCAGGGGTCTACCTCTTGAAGCTCATCAAGAGAATGCCAATAGTGTGCAAAGCAGTAATCAAAGCAAAAGGTGGCTACTTTGAAGAACCTAGAATATGACATATTTTCAGTTGTTTCACACTTGTTTGTTATGTATATAATTCCACATGTGTTAATTCATAGTTTTGATGCCTTCAGTGGGAATCTACAATTTTCATAGTCATGAAAATAAAGAAAACTCTTTGAATGAGAAGGTGTGTCCAAACTTTTGGTCTGTACTGTATGTCTTTGGCTCTAAGGCAGAAAAGAAGAACGTCATCAACTACAACTCCCTTACCTCAAGATCCCAGTGGGGCCCCATTTGTTACAGAAATAGGCAAGGCTAAGGCTCCTTGTCGATGCATAGAGAAGGAAAAGTAAAGGACAACGGAGAACAGAGCCATAGTAGAGTTTAACTGTACATGGGTAATGAAGACTTTGTGAGATTATGCAGTCATATTTTAGTATAACGTTTATGCAGCTGTCAATGTACACATGTGTCCTATTACAAGGGTGTTCGTTTCAGTTCACAAGTTGGCACGTTTATAGATGTTTAGCTTTTGTTACAAAGGTTGCAGAGTCACAGTTTACCTGAAGGTTAAAAACACATACCCAGCATGGAGTAATATCAATCGTGAGCTTCGGGCAGAGATAGTATCTTCACATCTTTTGATTCTGAGTAGGTAAGGGGGAAAGGTTAAAAGCATTAACCATTGCCATATGCACCTGCAAAATGTCTTCAGCAAACTACGTGAAGCCACTTACTAATATAGGAACAGTCCGGCAAGGGTATGACAATAGATTGGAAATACTTTTGTACTTGTAGGACTGGCCCAACCATGATTCTACTACAAAGTGTAATATGGTGGTGACCTCCACAGTTAGTTCAAGCAAATTGTAGCCTAAATGTTGATTGCAAGTGTATTCACAGATATTTATTATATATCTATTGACAATGTAAGCCATATTGTTTTCTTAATTTATACTGTTTTCATTTCAAAACATTATTAGCTCACAAGCTTGCTAATATGTGTTCCTTTAAAGGGAACCTGACATCTACGGTTGATATTGTAACTTAATATAATTGCTGCATTAAAATTAATAGACATGTTACATATAGAACTGGCCCCTGAGCCACTTTTTTGGATACCAGTGACTATCTCAGAAAAAGTGAGTGGGACTTTTTTACTAGTACATTGTAACAGAAGTACTCAAAAAGTATGACAATACTTAACCCCTTCTTTCCCGCCTCACGTAAATATACACCAGCTTGCAGCAGACCATTTTGCATAACTGCATTATATCTTCATTGCTCCCTCTGCTTTGGGCGAGAGCAGGGAAGACTGTAACTAACAGCCACTGGCTCAGGTAACGACACTGGACATCCAAAGTAGTGGCCAATTAACCCCTCCCTGTACATACCATGTGAATGAACGGTCTAAAGCTAAAATAGGCTTAAAGAACATTACGGTAATGTTCTTTGGTGCTATAGCGTCATCATACATTACACAATGTACACATATTTGACATGCACAGGAGAATTAGGGGATTTATTTTTGGGGTCAATATTATTTAGTCAAACTGTGTCAAAAACAGCATGTAAAATGAGGAAAACTGTATTTTTTTTTTCCTGTTTCTGAATAAAACCCAAACAATTAAATAGTATCCACTTTCATTTAGAATAATAAGAAAGCCCCATATCTCTTGCAAAAAAGAAACAAACCATTCTGGGGTACACTGAGAAACCAATTAAACCCCCCTCCCTTCATGAAAGAGTTAAACAGTTGTGTGTTTTTTTTTGTTTTTTTTATAATGGTAGGGTATATAATGCGCACCTTAACATACAACAAAGGAAGCAACCTGAAGCACTCTCTGTTACTGGACAAAGATCTGGTGACCCATGCTGGGAGTGTGAAAGGCTGGAGGCGACTTTTCACTGTGTATACTATACAATATCCGCTACAATCCCAGGAGCAACCCACCTGTCTAGTGTATTCATTAAATATCTGTGACAGTTGTCATTATATTTATTAAAGGCTTTTTTTCTGGGATCAGGGCTCTTCTTTATTCTTTTACTATATATGAGTGGAGCATTGGAGTATTTCCCTGCTCTGAACCCACTCCCCCCTTCCCCCCCCACCCCTTGCCTTGCACTGTATCACGCAGAGCAAGGTCTGTTTTTTTAGTGTTATATACCGGGCTTCACGTCAGTATGCTAGGCTGAGACTTTTGCCTAGCAGTCAGCCCGGTTACGTGGGTGGGTGGGGTGTTTTCTCAACCAGTTGTGTGGGGTGTTTTTGATTATTTTTCTCAAAAACAGCGCTACTCTTTACCATGGATTCTGTTTCTGTCTGGCATTACTGTTTCCATTGTCCTGAGCAAACCAAACAAGGGATTTCAATTGTTTTGATTTCATTCATTTATTCTCTTCTAGAATGAGGTGTCCATGTTGAAAAATGAGGTAGCACAACTCAAACAGCTATTGCTAACACATAAAGACTGTCCGATAACGGCCATGCAGAAAGAATCACAGGGATACTTGAGTAAGTACTTGATTATAATTTCACCTCTGTCAGGTATTTTATGTTTCTTGCCTGTACCAGTTAGAAAAATTGCACCCTCCATCATATTACAGAGGTATCTCAGACATGTATCTGACGGAGCACCGTAAGACGGCACAAAATCCTGTACTACATACTGCAGAGAACTGCAGAATAAGGATTGCTAGAATAAGAAGTACTCACATATCACTCCTTGCTGCAGGAGGCAGAATCCAGATGGACTTGTAGACTTTCTTTTGAGCCCATCTCCTGCAGCAAGGAGAGGGCACATGCTATGTGAGCACTTCTCTCTCCTTCTTTTAGCAATTGCTGGGGGTGTCAGCACTCAGACCCCCGCCAATCAGAACTTTTAATATGTTGCTGTGACATATCAAATGTTTTTTTTTTTTTCAAAGTACAGTGACAATTTAAATATGGAATTAGCTACAAGCTTTAACCCAAACCCAATACAACATCTATGTGAAGTGTTGAGTACCCTTTTAGTAACTTTGGTGCAGGCAGATGCATAAGGTGTTATAGGAAGTGGTCTATATGGGTATGTGCAGTGTATTGCATGTGGTGTACAAGGTGATGGGATAACACTGCAGCGCTTCCTCTAAAAATACAGGTTATTGCAATGACACTTCAACTCTACCTAAAAAAAACTGCATGCTATTGCTTTCCCCAATTCTAACAGTGTAAGCGGTAATACATTTCACAAAGTGGAGGGGTCTTTAATTGTTACCTTCATTGGGATCCTTCTAATACAGAATAAAGACCTGGGACCATGGCACTCTTTACAGACTTTAAAATGTAAAGTACTCTAGCTTATATTTATACGAATCAGCTCTTAAATTTTGAAGTTGAACACTGACAATATTATCCCCATAGAATGCTAATACAGCTGGTAATGTGGTCATGAGTCATCAGTAAGGGCTAGTTTAAAGGGGGTCTCCAGGAATAATTTAAAATGGCCTCCAGCAACCTGTCCTAGAATGTGAGCAGGACTGGTTGCCTTCACTTTCAGAGCTGTCTAGGTGGTGAGGTGGCGGGGCCTCACTACACACAACACTCTAGCACTTACATATACTACACATTGGTGAGCAGTCCTGTCAGGCTACTCAGCCATGATGGCATATCATAGGCAGGATCATTATCATCTATTGTAGAGCAGTGCAGTATGTAGTGAGGCCCCCGTCACCTCACCCTCTAGACAGCTCTGCAAGTGGTGGCAACCAGTCCTGCTCCCATTCTAGGACAGATTGCTGACAGCCATTTTAAATCATTCCCGAGAACCCATTTATTGTGTATGTATCACTATGATCAACATTTTGCAGTTTACACATAAAAAAAATCTACTTGAAAACGTTGGGTAACTTTGTAAAAATATTGTATTACTTAAAGGGAACCTGTCAGCAGTTTTATGCTGCCCTGATAATGGCCAGCATGAAAAACCAGCAGGCTCCATTATTGCAGAAAACTATCCACTGGGAAGCTTCTCTTTGGCGTCCTCCTACCCACCTCAACTGGTCTCTCCTTATTTTCATATAGGGAGACACCTGTCAATCAATCCAAGATGGGTTGGAAGAAGCTAGGGAGAACCTGCTAGGAGAAAACTTCTCCCCATGCTCAGCCGTTTTTTTAAAAAAAAAATGTATTATTGGTATTTCTTATGTCAGTTTTAATACAAAAAAAAATATTGGGGCACGATGTGCCAAAATTATTACGAGGTGTAAACCTCTTAATTGTGCCCCAACTTTGGGAGGTCTATGTCCCAGAAAATGAAATCTATACCAGATCCAGATTTCTAAAATTACCTATCTGGTTTATAACACAGACTATTTCTCAGGATCACTGATACATAATATAATGTATTGACAAAGTTACCGAACATTTTATGTGGATAAAACCTATAGATAAACTGTGAAGCGGTGTTCAATGGTGGACATACCCTTTAAATAATAACCTGTTAGAAAGGCAACTCTTGTCCTTTGCTGTCTCTGCCATTGAAGAATACTCCTACAGCTTGTACCGGGAAACATACTGGGAGTCATGTATCAAAATGGAACCTGCATGACACTTTTCAAATATTGCTGAAAACTGTTGGTACTTGATTTAATAAATGACGCCATATACAACAAATGTATGGAGCACATTTTTAATATACTACATTATTTGACAGAATTCCACCATGTCTATAGCTTAACCAGATTGATACATGAGCCCCATTGAATCTGCAGTTCAAAGTGTTTCTCCAGGGGATATTGGCTGCATTTCTTTTTAGAAGAGCCAAACTCCTTGACAGCAACAGACAAGAAAGGGGCTCTGCTGTAAGACATTACACTAAGAACGGTTTCATATGACCGTAATGGGCCTGTATTTTAGGTGATGTACTGAACCAGACTTGGATCACCGTAGTGTTATATGGTGATATAAGCTTGGCTCAGGAGCACTGCACAAGATCCAAATAGTCGGGCTATAATATATGTTAAAATGTGGCCCCATTATGCCCGTATGAAACCAAGATTTTAATTTGACATGATTTTTTCTAATTCTTTAATCTGCTTTCCTGCTTCCTGTGCAAGAATGTCAAAGCATGACATCACAGACAGGTGTCTAACCGCTTCCTAAGTGCTCTCTCTACTCCCTAGGCCTCGTATTGTATGGAATTCATCATCATACACATGAATACAAATCTTACTTCTCTGAATTACTACTATTAGTCATTGGATCAGCCTCATGTTTTTTTAAATTTTAGATAGGACCATTATTTACTTCTCATTATAACAATAGTGAAGCGCTATTTGATAATTATAACATGGCATCAAATTTTTGAATGTCTTGAGGTTTGGATTGGCGACACATTGTAATGGACAAGAAGGGCTTCATTTGAAATGCTCTAAGTTAAAGTGTAACTGTAATTTTTTTTTTTTTTTTTTTAATGTGTAAGTGCAGTGATACTGACCATTTTTTTAAATATACATTAATTGCCTGAAATTGTACATTTCTATTAGAAAAATAGCTCTAAAGTGGCCCATTTTGTTCCTTAGCAATGCTCCCTCTGCCTCTCTCTCTCTGTGTATATATATATATATATATATATATACACGCATATCTAGTATATGTGTATATGTATATGTGTGTGTACATATATATATATATATATACAGTACAGACCAAAAGTTTGGACACACCTTCTCATTCAAAAAGTTTTCTTTATTTTCATGACTATGAAGGCATCAAAACTATGAATTAACACATGTGGAATTATATACATAACAAACAAGTGTGAAACAACTGAAAATATGTCATATTCTAGGTTCTTCAAAGTAGCCACCTTTTGCTTTGATTACTGCTTTGCACACTCTTGGCATTCTCTTGATGAGCTTCAAGAGGTAGTCCACTGAAATGGTCTTGAAGATGCTTAGCACTTGTTGGCCCTTTTGCCTTCACTCTGCGGTCCAGCTCACCCCAAACCATCTCGATTGGGTTCAGGTCCGGTGACTGTGGAGGCCAGGTCATCTGGCGCAGCACCCCATCACTCTCCTTCATGGTCAAATAGCCCTTACTTTCAAAGTTTTCCCAATTTTTCGGCTGACTGACTGACCTTCATTTCTTAAAGTAATGATGGCCACTCGTTTTTCTTTACTTAGCTGCTTTTTTCTTGCCATAATACAAATTCTAACAGTCTATTCAGTAGGACTATCAGCTGTGTATCCACTTGACTTCTCCTCAACGCCATTGATGGTCCCAACCCCATTTATAAGGCAAGAAATCCCACTTATTAAACCTGACAGGGCACACCTGTGAAGTGAAAACCATTTCAGGGGACTACCTCTTGAAGCTCATCAAGAGAATGCCAAGAGTGCAAAGCAAAGCAGTAATCAAAGCAAAGGGTGGCTACTTTAAAGAACCTAGAATATGACATATTTTCAGTTGTTTCACACTTGTTTGTTATGTATATAATTCCACATGTGTTAATTCATAGTTTTGATGCTTTCAGTGTGAATCTACAATTTTCATAGCCATGAAAATAAAGAAAACTCTTTGAATGAGAAGGTGTGTCCAAACTTTTGGTCTGTACTGTATATATATAGGAACGAGGCAGTGAGGGCAGCAGCAGTCAGTGTGTATATTTTTGTATATTACAAATATGCTGTGTATCACTGCCCCAATATGTTACAAAAAAATGACAATTACACTTTAAAGAGGACCTGTCACCACAAAATGCAGTGCAATCTGAAATCTGGAGTTTGCGTTTTACCACAAAAATGCTGGTGCAAAAAATTCATTTAAGAAAGGCAGAAAAAAAAAAATGTGTGAACGCACCCTGAAGACATTCAGTGGCATATACTGCCCATAGCGGTATGCCTAGTCTACCACGCTAATCCATAATGGTATACCAACTCATATTACCATTCCATTGGTGCACCCTATGTATATGTTCACTGGATGCATCAGGAGCTTTCCCGGCACATGCTCCACAAGAAATGTGAACAGAGCCATAGCTAGACCAGGTCTGCTTACATACAGTATTACTTTGCAGACCTGGTTCATACAAAGGCAAAACCTGTATCCATATATTTGCTTAGATCTAGTCCCTGTATCAATGCCATTACCACAGACCTGATATTACCAAATGAGAGGTCCGGGATCTAGAAATGACAAGTGATTCAGTTTCGTTTCCATAGATTTTGCAGATAGTAATACAACTTTTGCACATTATATTATCTTTTAATTAAAGGGGTTGCCTGGGTTCAGAGCTAAACCCGGACATACCCTTATTTTCACCCAGGCAGCCCCCCTGAGGCTAGCATCGGAGCATCTCATGCTCCGATGCACTCCCTTGCCCTGCGCTAAATCGTGCAGGGCAAAGGCTCTTTTGTTTATCATAACACACTGTTGGGCGGAAGCTTCCGCCCAGCAGTGTGTCCTGTGACTTCGCCGGCTCTGATGGGCGGGCTTTAGCGCTGCCCTAGCCGTTTTACTAGCTAGGGCAGCACTACATCCCGCCCATCGGTGCTGGTGACGTCAACGGGCTTCCTGGCATCCCCATGGAGAGCCCAGTACGTCACCGGATCTCCAAAAAATGCTTTTTCCCTACGCGATTTAGCGCAGGGCAAAGGAGAGCATCGGAGCATGAACTGCTCCGATGCTCAAGTCAGGAGGGCTGCCTGGGTGAAAATGGAGATATGTCCGGGTTCAGCTCTGAACGCGGACAACCCCTTTAATTAATGATATATTAATTTCCCATTAAAGTGCTTCTGTCACCCCACTAAACTCATTTTATTTTTTTGTGTACTTATAATCCCTATCCTGCGATATTGCTATACATTATGTTATTAATAATTTTCGTTCAGTAGATTTGGCAAAAAATTTACTTATATGATATGCTAATTACCTGTCTACCAGCAAGTAGGGCATCTACTTGCTGGTAGCAGCCGCAGAAAACCGCCCCCTCCTCTTGTTCATTGACAGGGCCAGACAGGTGATTAGCATATCATAAAAGTAAGTTTTTTGCCAAATCTACTGAACGAAAATTATTAACAACATAATGTATAGCAATATCGCAGGATAGGGATTATAAGTACACAAAAAAAAAAAATGAGTTTAGTGGGGTGACAGAAGCTCTTTAAAGGGGTTGTCTCATCTCAGACAATATGCCCTCATTGTCTTATAGGTGCAGGTCCGCTGGGACCTGCACCTATATAGAGAACAGAGCACCACAAAATGGTGGCTGGAAGACTCCGGTCCAACCACCACCAAGTGCTCTTGCCATAGTAGTGAATGGGAGCGCACCGCGCATGACCAGCCACCGTTCCCATTCATTTCTATGGGCCTGACAGAAATAGCCGAGCCAGCGCTTGGCTATTTTCGGCAGCCCCATAAAAAAATGAATGGAGGGTGGCTGCGCATGGTTAGTGCACCCTCCACCACTTTTGGGGCTCCGTTCTTGATATAGGTGCTGGTCCCAGAGGTGGGGCCGGCACCTATCAGACAATGGAGGCATATCCTGGCGATATGCCCCCATTGTCTGAGATGAGACAACCCCTTTAAGTATCATCCGAAAATCCCGTCCTGGTAAAAATGTATTGAGCTACAGCTTAATTATGTCTGTCTCTATAAAAGCTGAGTGACAACCAATATAACTAATATGACAGATCCTACAATGGTTGTCAGACTTTCCCTGGCCCTGTATACATACACCCCTCTCACGCACTGCAGCGTATATCTTCATGAACATGGAAAAATCATGTGCACAGAGCCTGTATGGAGTCTCTCTGTCTAGTCTGTATAGAGAACTTGGGCTTATGATAGTGTTCCTTAGCCGAAAATAGGAGAAATGGTAAAATTAGGT